>NC_134827.1:1047979-1121255 GCF_004210375.1 Tachypleus tridentatus | reverse complement strand
TTGTTGGTAAGTAGTTTGTTTAGTCATGTTAAGGTAGGCATCATTGTAGCGTAACTAAGAACCTAGGAGTTATGTACAAGGAAAACTAAGTTGAATCAGACATGTCTTGATCATTGTTGACTATTACAGACCCTCACTACGAGATTGGTCTAATTGACCGACACTGTAACAGCTTTGTACTCGTGGATTTTAGAGATTAACATTAAATTTTCATAGCGAAAGTCATGTAAGGATAATTTATATGTAGCTATATCATCCATATATTTTTGGTTGTATTCTTCTTGGCGTTGCTATCCCTACATCATTTTACATTTACAAAGTGTTTTTATTATTACTTGTTTTTATCTGCTAGGAAACTATAATCCCTTGTTGATATAAGGATCTATGTCTTGTCTTTCACGTGATTTTCCTCATTCGTAGATGTCTGATTACTACGGCCCTTCATTTCCATCCTTTTATAGTGTCACAAAATGCTGTTTAAATAATTGTTAAATAGACCTAACTTTGAAACTAGATAAAGCCAACAGCTAAAACGATTGAATGAAAACAAATTCTAATCTATACACGTCAGTACTGAGTGAAAAAGAGTGGTTTCAACAGCAACTTGTGGTTTGTCAACATAGTTGCTATCTGGAAGTTTCGACAGGGTGAACGAAAACGAGGTTTAAAAAGTAGCAAACCACAAAGGTGTGACTTTATATAGTTTCCTTTGATGTTTTTTTAGTTTCTGAAATTGTTTTTGTGTCAAATTATAACTGTTTGAAATCTTCAGTTGTTTTGGGTTTTTGTTTTTTTCATGATAAGTTTTATCGAGGTTTACGAGTACAGTAAAAGGCGTAAACTATTCAGTTAAATTTTCCCGTTACTATTCTTAGTTCCCTGGTGTTACAGTGGTACGTTTATGAGAATACAGTGCTAAGCTCCGGGGTTCAATTCCCCGTGATATGCACGAGACCACGTTTAGACTCCTTTCTCTTCAGAAAAGTGTACGAAACTTTGAGGGTAAAACTCGAGCAGAATTAACGATTTGTACAAATCATCTGAACATGTGTAAACTGGGAGAAGACCTCAGTATCTGAAACACAACCACAACAGGATAAGGCGAAACTGGAGATTAGGAAAGAACATTCCAAGATAGGTATCATTCAAGGAGAAGACAGGAAATAGACGAATACCCAATGACAGAGTAGAAATCAATAGCTTGAATATAACAACCTATATGGCAAAAAGACTAAAACATGACTTGTATTTTAGTGGAATTATGTAAGACAGTGGTTCCCAACCTTTTTTATGCCCCGCACCCCTAAAAAAATTTTAATATGTTCTCGCACCCCTCACAGTAATTATTTGTTTAACAATAAAGGTGAAGGTGGCCAAAACAAATGTTATCTCGCACCCCCTGGAACGCTATCTCGCACCTCTGGTTGAGAACCACTGATGTAAGATATCAGCACTATATTTTCTAAAAAGAAGTTATACTTTAACCGTGTACATAGTTTGCAAAATAGAGACAATACCTAATATGAAACGCTTTCGTCTAGAATTGGAGTTATACGGTAAGTTACAACAAAAATCCTGTGTGTGTGTGTGTGTATTTTTTGTATAGCAAAGCCACAAAGGGCTATCTGCTCAGCCCAGTGAGGGGAATCGAACCCCTGATTTTAGCGTTGTAAATCCGGAGACATACCGCTGTACTAGCGGCGGGCCAAAAATCCTGAATGATAACACTGTGTAACACAAATTTTGTTCCTGGATAGTACGTGTTATTTCTTAATTGCTAATGTTGTAAAAGTACAGAAAATGTCCATTATTCCCTTCAAACTTTGTTTTTGTGACCTGGATAACGCAATTTAAAAATTAACCTATTTTATATGTAAAAACGGGCAAATTTGCACATTTTCATTTACATAAGGTCCGAATAAAACAACATATGAATCAAGATTTACATGTATTTATACTAAAGTTACAAAAATGGACAAAAATGTTTAGAAGTGAGTAGTTTTTCGTGATTTGCGACTGTAATGTAAACCACTTTCACCTATCAGCCCCCAAATATAGTTTCCCATCATATTTTCGTTATACGCTACCAGATCACAAAAGCAACCTTTGAAGAGAAAAATAGGTCTTTTCCATTTACTTTAGGCATAAGCAATTGGGAAATAACACTTTCTGCCCTGGAACAAGAAAATGTAAAAATTTTGTTACATAATGTTATTTGTCATTGCATGTTTTATATTCTGGCTTATAAAACTTTCGTCGCCCAAAATGAAACAGGTAGCAGCAGCAGAAGTAATACTAAGTCACATGATATTAGTAAAACACCACGAAAGTAATCGGTGAATAGGTGGTATACGAATAAAAGAAGCAAAACCACAGTTCGTGAAAGACATAGATTTGAAATGCATTAAAAAAGTGTAATACGAGAATGTATATTAAGCACAGCAATAGGCTTTGAATTTCCATCAGATAAGTAGTTACAAAATTATTACGGAAGATTTGTTTCTTTGAAGTTAAGCACTAAGCTACGCGATGGGATATCGGCGCTCTGACCACCACGAGTATCGAAAGCCGGTTTGTACGTTGCACATCCGCAGACATACAGCTGCGCCACTGAAGAGGCATCACTGAAAGTACGAGGCCGTAGTTATGGAATATTTAGCAAAACAACAGATAGAGAGAAAAAAAAAAGCCATTACGATATTTTTAAAGAAAACTGTAGATAAGATTTTGACATAATATGAGTAGCGTAAAGAAATAAAAAACAGGTAGAAATAAATCAAACGGGCGTCATTTTGAAGAAAAAATAAATTAATAAGCGTGCACGTCATGCTTACAGAGTGATAAACAAGAAGAAATAAAAGTTTATATAACGCTTATATGAGTTAAAACAAGCACACTCTACAAACTTGTTTAGGTTAAGAACTACTTGAAGTTTTCGCGGAATAACTTTTCCCGGCAAAAATCTATTGAAATTAAAGTTTCCGTGTGGTTAAAAGCCTGATTTTGTGTTTACGAACATAAAACTAATGAAAACATAAATAATCAGTCATGGGAAGATTCATATAACATCAGTAAAGGAATAAGATTTAGGTCAAGGAAGATAAAAGATCACATACTGCGTAAGTTTCATCGAATCTCTCAGTTGAAAATAGAAATTAATCCCTGGTTGGTAAATTAAAGGATTGTTGTTTTTTTCTATTGCTGCATAAGTCCGAGATAAACTATTCTTAAGCTAGAGCTTTGTGCTTCAAATTATATAGATAAGAAGGTTATCTTTCTAGTGTTATTACCCCCCGCTGGTACAGCGGTATGTTCCGGATTTACAACGCTACAATCAGGGGTTCGATTCCCCTGGTGGGCTGAGCAGATAGCCCGATGTGGCTTTGCTATAAGAAAAACACACACACTCTAGTGTTATCATTAACCCAGCATGGTAATGATCAATTATAACGTTATGCCTGAACAATGTTGGACTATAAGTCGAATATAGCTTTAGTAAAGTTTTTTTTCTATCGCTAGATAGGTAGGTTGTTATGAAGCTAAGGCATTGCGTATGAAATGTATCATGTTACTAAATGAGATTAGAATTTCTTAACATTGTCTAATCTTAAAAAATCGTACCTTTGAATGCTGTAGATCCATTACAAATTGGTCCAGCATGGCCAGGTGGTTAAGATGTTCGATTCGCTATCATAGGGTCGCGAGTTTGAATCCCCATCACACCAAATATGCTCGCCTTTCAACCGTTATATGTAACAGTCAATCCCACTATTCGTTGGTAAAAGAGTAGCCCAAAAGTTGGCAATGGGTGGTAATAACTAGCTGCCTTCGAACCTCAAATCTTCACTGTTAAATTAGGGACGGCTAGCACAGATAACCCTCGTGTAGCTTTGCGAGAAATTAAAATTATTATTACCATTAATGTTATATTTTTAACTATTTTTAATGTGTTAAACTTGCGATCATATTTGTGTTAAAGGAAACGATTTAATCCGTAGTTGAAATTTTTATAAAACTACAAGTAAAAGTAGTTAGAACGTAATAAAATCTGTAGGTAGAAACCATCCAGTTAGAAGTTTAAGATAAATAAACATATATCATTTTTGAATGACCTTTAACTAAATTCTTAACTCATCAGTTTCTGTCATGTTGAGCCAAATGAACTGGAATGTGACGAAGTTAATGTTGACATTCATGTAAAAAGATATTCAGATAAAAGAAACTGTGCACTTGTTTATTCTGTAACATAATAAGTAGCTTCTAGCATTACAATGATCTGTTCGTGTGACAAAATTTTAAAATCAGTCTAAAACTGCGAGCAAAAATCCGGTTTGGTACTTACATGACCAGCACATGTGTGAACCTAGAATACTTAACATGTATCAATCTGACGTAAAACTAGACGTAAGAGGTTATGCTTCACGTAAACTACAGAACCCGTGTGAAACAACTTGTTTATATTTGTATCAAACATAGGAAGAAACTGATTGGGGAAAGGGAGGTGATGATGTAAACGACCTTTCGAGAGTTTTTGCCAGATGAAAGTGATGAGTTCAACTACACATCTTGCAACAAGGGGAAGAGGTTTCTAGTTCCCTTTTTAAAAATGGACGTCATTTTTCTAGTTAATCCGTAACTCTCAGTTCGACTTTATGTAACATGCAACTAGAGCATAAATACAATCAACTGCTAGAAGCTATAATATTTTTTATCCCACACAATTTATCTAACAGGTTTTCTTATAAAACACCTCGGGCTTTCAAAGATGGAATTAATTCGAGAAGATGCCACCAAATAATATTCTTAGCATATCATTCCTATCTCTTCTTACCAAGTAAGCCAGATTGCACGAATTCCATGTTCTACACACCCAAAAAATGAAACTTTCCCATAATCAGCACAGAACAGAAGCTCGACTGCACGAGAGTAGGGGTTATGTTAATGGTTTTTGAATAAAATCTAAGCCTTAAAAATGATCCAAGTCATCTAGTCTCGGTAAATTCCGCAAAGCGTATACAACCATAATCTCTTCATCTTTCATCGTAAATTTTCCATGGATACCAGCTTATCGTTCCCTTCATAGTTTCTTCTGCATAAATTAGAAAACAACAACAATTAAGTTAATTAACCATCTATGCTAATAGTTAAGATTTATAGCCTTGTCTATCTATGAACAACAAGAAAAAGTTAAATTGTTTTACACGTTTCGCCTTCGAAAGGGGTTATGAGAGGATTGAAACGGACCATTTAAAATTAATTTCGTTTTATCTCACGTGACATCATATTTAACTGACCTCTGACGGATTAGAGTGAAGATAGTGTAAGAACATCAATTATTGATGTTGTCTTCCAGTGGCGCTGTAACGGACACTCTTAGCATATAGAAACTTTTAAGTGGAAGTCGCCAAGCAAGTACAGAAAGAGGTTCGTTGAGCTTGGCGCCTGTGGAAAGCGATGGTGAATGTTGTGGAAAAGGTACCTTTCTGCCCGGATGTTGATGTTCTAGAAACTAGAACAGAGAGCCTCAGTTTCAGGTAAAAGTGACTTTTTTTTTATCGCAAGACAATATACATGTGCATATATTTCATGTGCCGTAAAAACTTGGCTTTCGTTTTACGAGTTATCTTGTTTATTCGTTCCTTTATAAATTTTGTTGGTAATATAAAAACAGCTTGCGGTGTGTTAAGTTAAAATGCTTTGACGTACAAAACTACACCGACATACTTATTTTCGGTATTAAATAGTATCAATTATGTGCGCATGTCTGAGTAATCCTTCCAGAACCCTTCACTGTATCATGTCTTACGTGTCTGAGTAAAAAAAAACAGTTTAAAAGTGATTTCTATAAATATATATATTCATGAAACTTGCAGGCAGTAGTATGCTTAAGTCATTCATAAGAATAGCATAGACTTCACGTATAATACGTTATTATCATATGTTAGAATATATAAATATCTCTCCAGTATTGTAGTTTTTTAAACAATTAGGAAGTAGTTTAATGTAATTTATTTTTAAAATTACTATTGCAACTTTTTTTTTTCAATTTCGCGCAAAGCTACACGAGGCCTATCTGCGTTAGCCTTCCCTAATTTATCAGTGTAAGACTAGAGGGAAGGCAGCTACTCATCACCACCCACCGCCAACTCTTGCGCTACTCTTTTACCAAAGAATAGCGGGATTGACTGTCACATTATAACGGCTGAAAGGGCGAACATATGTGGTGTGACTAGGATTCGAATTTTCATCCCTCAGATTACAAGTCGAGTGCTTTAACCACCTGGCCATGCTAGGCCCTGTAGCAAATGTCAGAATGATTAACAGTTTGTTGTATGAATGATAATGATAATTCTATTTAGAATTAGACTTTATTTAAAATATTTAAACTTACTTATGTTATCAATCTTCCCTTTTAGCCGTGGGGACGTTATAATGTGACGGTCAATCCCACTATTCGTTGATAAAAGAGTAGCCCAACAGTTGGCTGTGGGTGGTGATGACTAGCTGCCTTCCCTCTAGTCTTATACTGCTAAATTAGGGACGGCTAACGCAGATAGCCCTCGTGTAGCTTTGCGCGAAATTCAAAACAAACCAAATCAAAATCTAAAGAATTAAGTACACACTCATAAATAAATAGTTTACTTTCATTGCGTTCAATAATACAAGTTCGAACAAATAAAATAATTCGTGGAAATTCTGCAATATTTCTTCTTTCTCTGAGGTGTAGTTTAGTGTTGTATATGTACGAAATTAATTTGTTTTTATTCCATGCGGTAAACTACCCCATCTGTTGTTTCATACCAGTTTATAATTAAATACATAGGCGGGGATTGGAACTAAGATGTAAGGTAGCAAATAAAGCCTGTCTCAATTACTGAGAATGTTATATGTATACTATATCCCACAGAAAAAAACAAGGTTTGACAACCGCCTCTTGCCCTCACCACAGAAACAGTAATTCTGCCTATGATTACATGCCCTACAATAAATAACACTTCTTCAAGTACAAAGCGATTAACTTCAAATTCATTCCTGTTTGGTAAAAGTTTTTTTCTCCTTTCATAATATATTATATCTTCAGTACATCCTCTACGGAATCACTACTACCCTGTTTACCCCTATTAACCTTTATTTAAAAGCTCAACAAATGTTTTAACAGTACAGTTACCTTTTGGTTGAAAGTTAATAACATTTTCAACATAGTAACTAGCTGTTAGTTCCTCCCTTCCACCGTGGCACAGCAGCATGTCTGCGGACTGACACCGCTAGGAATCGAGTTTTAATACCCGTGACGGGCAGAGCACACGTAGCCCATTGGTACTTTTGTGCTTAATTCCAATCAACTAAACAAGCAATCAAAACTAGCGGTTGAAAAGTTAAATTACGTTTCGTTCTTGATTAGATCAACGCTATAGCCAATTGAAATAATCATTCACTTTGAAAAACAAAGAGATTTTAGCTTGTGAATGCTAATGTCTTTGATAACGCTTAATTAATTTAGATTTAACTTAAGAATCCTATATATCAAGACACATGTAACTTATTGTAAAAGTAGTGGTTCTCAATATATATAAATAAATATATGTTTATGTTTATGTAGTGTTTTGTACTAATTTATCAAAATACCACACATGTTCATACATCATAAAGTTTCTTGCGTTTTTAAGTTCTAGGGTACAAATACTTATATATTTAATACAAGATATGCGAAAAGAAATAAAAAGGATACAAAGTTATTGGTCACAAAGGTTAAAATAATCTTATGCTGGTGGTTCTACGTATTTGTTGTTTAGTCATTGATATTACTTCTTGAATAAAACTAAAAGTATTTTTTTGTGTTTAATGTTAATTATTTAATCCACCACAAAGTTAAGTTCAGCTGTCTAGTTACATTTATGTAGTTGTGGCGAAATACACAAATTAACTGTTTATTCCTCCTTAATAATACAGTGATATCTTTCAATCTTTTACACAAATATAGCGAGTTGTTTTTTTTCTAAAGGCTAAAGAACAGTCTACGTCGTCTGTAACAGCACAGTTTACAGAACTAGTGACAGTACCCTGTATTAAGCACTAGAGACTCCATCATTGTCCCAGTGTCATACGGTGTTTACTATAAGAAAGATATGAGAACACTGAAGCCCATTACTCGGATGTTCCTCGTCGGAATATGTGTACTCGTTCTTGAAACGTTGCCTCGGAGGCGAAACGTTCTTGTGGAAAGTTTGAGCATCGCAGGTAAGTATTGGTCTGTATATTACACAGAGGTCGCTTCAGTTAAAACAAGGTTTTAGTTTTGGTACAGCGCTTCCAAATACCTCCTTTATAGTTTTGGAACAGGTTTCCATGATGATTCGTTAGAAAATGGAACAGACCTTCTACTCCTTTTCTTTATAGTTTTAATAAAGGCCTCTTAAATACTCCCTTATAGTTTTGCTGCAGGCCTAACAAATGCTTCCTTGCAGTTTCGATACAGGTCTTCCAAAATATTTCCCTATATTTCGGTACAGTTCTTCCAAATGTTTCATTATAGTTCTGAAACCGGTCTAAATTTTTCCCTATAGTTTTCAACTGGAACTTCAAAATGTCTTCTTATAAGTTTAATAGAGGCCTTTCAAATGTTTTCTTATAGTTTTGGTACGGGTCTTCCGAATGTTTCCTTTGGTTTTGGTACAGGTTCTCTGAATGCTTCCTTATAGTTTTGGCACGGGGCTTCTAAATACTTCCCTAAATATTCAAAACAGGTCTTCCTAATGCTTATAGTTTTAGTAAAGGTCCTTCAAGTTCTTTTTGAGATACTTTGATAAAGGTTCAAACACAAAACTGGCGATCGCGACATAAGTTCTTTTTCATCCTTTATATTTACACTTATTTTTTGATATAATGTTTTATTCTAGTATAAAATAATACTATAATGTAACTAGAAAAGTTAGCAGTATACAATTTTAAGTTATTTCCAACGTTCCCCTACGCATATATCACATCTTCACCATAACCATAAAAAATATTTGTTTTACAATGGGATTTGGTATGCACGTAATTTAACATGTATATTTTAACATACTAATGTTTAGTAAATGGTATGCAAAATAATCCAAGAATAATGTAAATACGCTAAACGTATTTAAAATTGCTTTCATTTCACACAGAGAGAAATTGCTATGAAAACCATTACAATATGTAACACAAATCTTGTTCCTGGATAGTATGTGTTACTTCTTAATTGCTTATGTTGTAAAAGTACAGAAAATTACCATTATTCCCTTCAAACTTTGCTTTTGTGACCTGGATAATGAAATGTTGCCCATAAAAACGGGCAAATTTGCACGTTTTCATTCACATGAGGTCTGAATAAAACAACATATGAGTCAAGATGTACATGTATTTATACTAGAGTTATACAAAAATGAGCTAAAATGTTTAGAAGTGGGTACTTTTCGAGATTTACGACTTTAATATAAATCACTTTCACGTATCAGCCTACAGATATAGTCTCCTATCATGTTTTCGTTATATGCTCCCAGGTCACAAAAGCAAAGTTTGAAGAGAAAAATAGGTCTTTTCCGTTTACTTTAGGCATAAGCAATTGGGAAATAAAACTTTCTGCCCAGGAACAAGAGAAAAAGTAAAAATTTTCAAACATAGAAAATCGTGCGTGTGTGTGTCTCCGTTTGTAATTATCAAATGGGTGGAACGACTGTCACCAAATATAACATGTACTCTTAAGACCCCCGAGGAGTGAAAAAAAAATTGGCTTTGACTCCCTGTGTCTTCTCCGTAGCGCAGAACGGATACGTCAGCTAGTATCTTATGTGATTGTAATCGTTTTTCATAAGATGGGTTCGTAAAGAAAGTTTCAATAACTTTCGATAGTGTTATTAAAACAAGTGACCCTCCGAGCAGCCTTCGGCTTTCTCCCAATCACACCCGGGACCAAATAATGTTGTATTTAAGACATAAACTCCATTTTTTAAAATTATATATGCATGGATATTTTCAAAACTTCTTGTCTTATAGGCAACGTTGACACAACCTCTGTGGATAAGAAACTTTAGACGCATTATTTCCAATTAAGTAAATCTATGATCACAAGTTTTGTGTGTATTTTTCTATTTAATTGTAAATAACGTACATAGACCTACATAATATGTTTGTTAAATACTGATTGCATAGGTAAACATAATTATTTCTCACACACTCACAAGTTACAGTTTTATCTTCACAGAAAACAGTATAATTTTTACTTATTTTACGTGTAAAATATTAGACCACTTCCGTCTGAAACTGCATGTATTTGACTGTTGAGCGTTATTCACAATCTATTGTGTCAACCTTCTAATAAAAACTAGCGGATGGTTCATAACTGACCGCAATAACAATCTAAGTCTTAAGTTTTCCAAATTTGACTCAGCAACAACTGTGAAGGCCCATAACGATAAAAAAAAAAACGGGGTTCAATATCTGCGGTGGGCAGTTCACACATAGCCCGTTGTGTACAATATTATTGTTTTAAATGTATTTAAAACTCAACTTCAGTTGAACTGTAAACATGAAAAAATAGTTAATCGACGATCAGAGTGACTCAGAACTTCGTTAATGGAAACGAGCATGTTAATTTCTTTCATCCTCAGTGGCAGAGTGGAAAGTTTACGGACTTGTAACGCTAGAAATCGGGTTTCGATGCTCGTGGTGGGCACAACACAGATAGCCCGTTGTCTAGCTTTGTGCTTAACTACAAACAAAGAGACATTTATCTTTAAGACCAGACGTTTTTTAAAGTGCTTATACATCATCAATAGAGAGAAAAATGGTTCTATAAGAAAACGAGGGTGGGTGAATCCAAATCAGATATCTTTGACTAAGAGCATACAATCAATACGAAAATGACTTACTCTGATCAGTCTTATCAATCATGATTTATTATTCAAAGATGTAATTTTGTGCAATCAAATTTAGCATTGAGACAAAATATAATTTTTGACGAACACATACTGGCTACATAAGGTCAACGTCTGGAAAAAAACGTTAAACAAATTTTGACCACCTGTAGAGACTATTATGGAAGTTTCCACGTATTGTAAATTGCCTTGCGTGCTTTCCTTGAACCAATGATATGTGAATAAGTGAAAAGTTAATACTAACAATGATGAAACTGGTTATCATCACGCTACGATGGGAAAATTTAATTAGCTGCAATAAGGATAAACGGATAAGGAGGTATTATCTTCTAAAACTCGTGACTTTGATGAAAAGAAACTTTGACAATTACAACACGCAAAAAAATGCACATTCTCTAAGAATACCCGTAAAAGGAGAGGTACAAAAGTACCAAAAAATTATAGATTATTTCTAACCAGATTCGAATAAAGGATTGGAGATTGTGAACAGTAAAAATGGTTAACAGAATCCGAAGGAAAAAAGACCATTAAAATGCCTTTGTTCCTAACAAAAAATAGGAAAAGTATTCTAACCCATTATCTGTGGCACTTTTATACGTTTTTCCTAGGCATTATATATAGACGATATATTTTTAATATATCAATACAGAATTAATTGACTAGATATTAATGAATAAATATGAAAAATAGTTACGATTTAAAAACGTAGAACCTTTCTTGTGTGGAAGTTCCTTTTAGCAGATTTCTGAGATTAAAGCAGTAAAATGGACTGAGTACTGAGTAGTATCGATATTCGGTCGTTGTGCGCGACCTAGGAGGGTCAGGTTCATTATGGACCTCTTCCTCCGATGATATGGAAACGTTATCTGTTTAACAATTCGCTCCAATGGTCAGTGATGAAAGAATGATAACATTTCTTGTATAGCTAAATGAAATGTCTTATTATAAAACATCATAATAATACTGTAATTTAAAGTACTTTGTTTTATGGAGTTAGATGTTTGCAAATCAAGACAAACTACTAAAATCGGTATCTCCATCATAGGAAAACGTACAATTTGCTACAGCATTCTAAAATGACAAAGAGCTAACGAGACATCAAGAATTGTCTTGTTTTTAGTTATTGTTATCTAAATATCTTTTGCTTCTTGATGATTTCACTTCAGAACAATCCAGGAGTTGGCAGTGGGTGTTGAATCACCATCCTTTTAGTCTATTACTTTACAAGAATGAACGGTTACGCACCGATAGCCCTCATGTTATTACAATGTGCTTCAGCAAGCTAATAGATAAACACAGATCATGTTGTCAGGCTGTGTTTCAGCAAGTCAATAAATAAACAGAAAGCATGATACGAAATCGTGTTTCAGTAAGCTAATGGATAAGCACAAAGCACATCGTTACATTGTGTTTCAACAAGCTAAAGGAACACAAAGCATGTTTTGCATTTTGTTTCATCAAGATTTATATTCAAGACAAACCTTCAATTTTCGGCTAAATTCTTGAAACAAAAAATGTCTACTAAAGCTGTTAACTTAATACTAAAATTTCATAAATCATCAACATTGTAGTGGTAAACAGAAACTTCGATGTTTCTTTTATGTTTTGCTTTGTTTGAATAAATTAATCAAACAAACATTTTAAGTAAATATTGCCTGTTTGGGCACCATAGAGCAAAATAGGCTTAAAAAAATAAGCTTAGCTGGAATAAGTTTAGAAAACTCCTCATTCGATACCTCCCAGCTGAACATTTCTTATTATTTGTTATGAATTGGTAAGTAAGAAAAAGTAAGCCATATAAAACAGGAAACTCTAGCTTGAACATTTGACATCACTTAATATTGGAATATGATTTATGTTTTCAAGTAGCACCGAGCTAAGTGTGGCCTAACAGTTACTCGTACTAAGAATCTGAGGGTTCATAGTTTGCGTGCCTTAACCGCGAAAACACACCCGCAATTGGTTATGTGGCCCCTTAGGTGCTTTATAATAGCGGCGATCCAATCATACCATTGGATAAGAGTAGCCCAAAATTTGGCAACTGGTGCTGTTCATTAAGTGCCTTACCTCTAGTGTTTAGTTCGAAAATAAAAACGGTAATGCGAACATTGCTTTTCTCTTGTATTGCGAAAAAATTTAAAAAGAAAAAAAAAACTCGCACAAAGCTAGAGATTAAATTCTGATGATACTCAGCGGTACTAAGTACCATAACTTATTTTTTAAAGCAACGCTAGTACCGAGACTTATCTGAGCTGCTTTGTCGGATGTTCATGACATTCAATTGCTATCTGTTGTTTTGTTTCATGTTTGCACGTAGATGTATTTTTTCTTTTTCAAATGGCCCGGCATTTGAAGTGGGTTAAGACGTTCGACTCGTAATCCGAGGGTTGCGGGTTCCAATTCCGGTCGCACCAAACATGCTCGCCCTTTCAGCCGTGGGAGCGTTATAATGTACGGTCAATCCCACTATTCGTTAGTAAAAGAGTAGCCCAAGAATTGGCGGTGAGTGGTGATGACTAGCTGCCTTCTCTCTAGTCTTACACTGCTAAATTAGGGCCGGCTAGCGCAGATAGCCCTCGGGTAGCTTTGCGCGAAATTAAAAAAAAAAAACACAATTCACTACTGGTCACGCCACCAAAGGACAACGTACATGTTTTAAGAGCAAAAACAGAATTAGTTGACCATATTTACCCTTTGAAACTGGATAGATGAATGGACAGACAAAGAGACGCGTTTTAGTAATGTGCTCTTCTAAATTTGTAAAAGCTAGGCGTTTCCCGATGGGAAAGCGGTAAGTCTACAGATTTACGACGCTAAAATTAGGGGCTCAATTCTCCTCGGTGGTCATAGGAGATAACCTGATTTGGCTTTGCTATAAGAGAGGCAAATAAGTAACATCAAGCTGCACGCAATAAAATCAATAATTATACCGTTGCCTGAACAGAAATACGAAATTAAAATATTATTAAACATTCCAAATAGTCAAACGGAGAGATATGTTTTCATTCAGTTTTTTAAAAAATAATACGTGACTTCACAGCCACACTTCCATTTTTTATATATATAATGTTTCAATAAAATATTCTGTTATTCTTAATAACACTTTAATATGCTATTCCCCTCGTTATTATTATTTATATTTCTGCTCTTGCGCAGTTAACTCATTCAGGAGGTCCAGAATTGACTTTCCGACTCTTTTTTTTTTTTATGCGCCATCCAGATGGCTCAACTATAAGCTGAGAGTATTTAACGCTCAATTTCAAGGTTTGATCCCTGAAATAACCACAGAATAAACAACAACCAAACATGTTTATTTGTTGAATTTCGTTCAAAGCTACTCGCTATCTATCTGAGTTAGCCGTCCCTAATTTACAAAAGTAGGATTCACCGTTATATTATAACGCCCTCGCGGCTGAAGAAACTAGCATTTTCGGTGAGAGAGGACAAACAAAGACTTTTCATGTTCTAAAACTTTATTCCAACAACTGTGTGAAACATATATCTTTATTTTTATTATTTGTCTTACAAACAGTTTGGCCCGGCATGGCCAAGCGTGTTAAGGCGTTTCACTCGTAATACAAAGCACAATATTTAGCTCAATACATACAAATTATTTTCTTTTTTAAAGTATCACTATAACGCACAATTTTTTAAACTTTCAAGAACATTAGGCTAATATAATACAAATATGAAATTTATTACAGCTAAGAAACAAAACATAACGCTATATTATTTATAGCTATGTGCTGACACGTTGTGTTTTTTGTTGTGGTTTTTCTGAACAATTAAAGAATTTTAATATCCCGAAAGCGGGACAAAGAGGAATATTTTTATTTTAAAAAATAAGTTTGTTTGTTTGTAATTAAACAAAAAAGTTGTAGAATGAGCTATGTGTGCTGTAGCAGCTGCTGGTATCAAAATCCGAATTTAAGCGCCATAAGCTCTGAGGCCTCATAATGTCTCAGCGGTAAATATGAAAGCTTGTGATGCTAAAATCCGAGTTTCGATACTCATGGTGGGCACAGTACGGATAGTCCGTTCTGTAGTTTTATTCTTAACAGGAAACAAACAATGCAAGCCCTCAGACCTACAGCTGATCCACCAGGAAGCCAAATGTTTAAATGCTAATACTTACACACTGCAAGAGGTACCAAGGACCAAGGCTTCAAAGTTCTCGTTTACAAAGTAAAGCAACCAAAGTTTAAAACCAGTAGTATTAAGTTCTAACAAACAGTGGAATCTCCCTTTCAGGCAATGTTAAACTAATATTAGCTCAAGTCTAACACCGACAACATTTATTTAGATATTGTCATGCTCTATAAGTAATATGATATTTGATTTTCTAATTACCCGGATTATGAATATGAAAGGTTATGACTATGTACCGTTTGGCTTAAATACTCCACTTTAGAGCCATGGGTGACGATCAAACTACATAGGTCGGTCAGACAAGAGTTGATAGCGAGTAGTCTTGACCAGTTGTCTTCTCAGTAGTTTACTATCTTAAACAGTTGTGGATAGTTTAGCACGAAAATTATAAAATAAACAAACTTTTATAAATAAAATTCAGGTTTCTAGTATTATTATTTTTTCTAATAATTAGCTAACATTGTTTACACAACTAATTTTTTTAATAAAATATGTCAAATTATTATTATTTACCAGTTAATATTACTGATCCTCGAAAGAAAACTATATTTGTTAAGAATTTTTAAAAATAATTTACGCATATCTTTTAACAAATCTTCTTTTATATTGTCTAGCAATAAAACTATAAATATCTATCATTTGCTCTCGTCCGCAGTGGCACAGAAAGTTCAAGAACTTGTATTGTTATAAACCTGGTTTCGATACCCGCGGTGAGCACAGCATAGATTGCCCATTGTATAGCTTTGCGTTTAAACAAATTTATTATTCCTATATAAATCGCCCCCCCCTGCTAGTACAGTGGTAAGTCTACGTATTTACAACGCTAAAATCAGAGGTTCGATTTCCTTCGGTGGGTTCAGCAGGTAGCCTTATGTGAATTTGGTATAAGAAAAAACACACACACACACTATATAAGTTGGTCGCGACATCTGTAGGTAAAGTTTAAAACTTACTAAATTTATATCAGGATATGATATAAAATTAAAATACAACATTACCGATGTATTATGAATTTTCCAATAAAACAGTTTTTATTTGCGTTTCAAAATTATGCAATTATTGGTAAGAAAGTACTAATAGTACATTCTGTAGTAAAACACTCTAACATTAAAATTCCATTCAAGACAAGTGAACTATATCCCCCTCTAAAGGATAAAACAACGACAGGATCATTGAGAGTTCACACAATTTAAAGGAAGAGGAAAATTCCTTTTCTAGTTGAGAAAACTCTTACTATTTGCTTGTATCAAAATAAGCATTACGTAAAACTATCATAATGTGACGGTCAATCCCACTATTAGTTGGTAAAAGAGTAGTCAAAGAGTTGGCGGTGGGTAGTGATGACTAGCTGCTTTCCCTCTAGTCTTACACTGCTAAATTAGGAACGGCTAGCACAGATAGCTCTCGAGTAGCTTTGTGCAAAATTCAAAAACAAACAAAAATTGTTGAAACATTGTAATGTTTTATACAAGCCAAAGTCACTAAAATGTTTATTGGTTTGTCTCTTTCTTAGAAACGGATCCTCCATTCGATCGAAATAAATACACCTTACCGGACCCTCCTCCTACTCCTGATTATCCTGATCCTCCATCTACTTCTCATAGATTAGGATCACTGCCCCCTGCTGATAACATGGATACACAACCAAGTGTCATATATCCGGACTTGACGACCTCCAACCCTACTCGCAAGCCATCATTCTTCTGTTTCAGAAATGGTTTATTTCAAGATCCCGTTGACTGCAGCAGTTTTTATCAATGTTTTGGCTTAAGGGCATTCCGAATGGATTGTCCATCTGGGCTATACTTTAACACAAAATTGCAGTCCTGTGACTGGCCACAAAATGTCATCTGCCATAATCCTCCAAGCCCTGTGGATTCTTCGAAGTGTTCTCGAGATGGACTATTTGCAGATTTGGAAGACTGCAATCGATTTTACACATGTGTGAGTGGAAGAATTTATAGACACAGATGCCCAATTATGCTCGTTTTTGACCAAACCTTTGGTGTCTGTGACTGGAAAAGCAAAGTTCGATGTCCTTCTAAACATAGCGAAATTATTAAAAATAGTTTAACTTTATGAAATAAGAACGAATCTAATGGAGCTCATGTACAGAACAATGAGCAACAGTGACAACAGTATTTTAGTAAATCTAAAACCTGAGATGCAAACATTTCTGGTGAGACGTGGTTATAAGTACTCATTTTTCTAATAACGATTAACTGAAACTATATCTAAGATCTCCGTAACTACAGTTTTCATATCAAACGATATTTCAAAGTCAGTAACTAGTAGGTGGAATTTTCATTTTAAGTTAAAAAGCAAGAATCGTAACATCTTATTCTAGTGTTTCACTGTAATAATGATTTCATTTTGACCTGAGATGAAAATAACACACTGTTGTTAATCTTTATAGTGGTCTTTGACAACCCTTTTTTGGCACATAAGTTGTAGTTTCCTAGTCAGAATCTCTAAAAATAGCAAATTTAAGGTTAAAAATATCCAAATATCATATACAAATAAATCAGTTGTTCTGTAAAATGTATAAGTAAAATAAGAAACTATACACTTAGCACAGTGAAACTTCTCAAATAATACTTTCCTTATTAAGTATATTCAGAAATAAGGGTTAACTCTTTTAATTTTATACACTTAATTACTCTAAGGTATCCATTAACTACATTAATTTCTTCCAACTCTACAACTAAAAACCTATCTGAGACTGCTCTCTGCTTTCTCACTAAAATGAATATTTCTAAGAATTCTGTGTTATATTTCTTGTTAAACATTTATATTTGGATATAAAGTGTTTTAGTTTCATTGCTGTAGCTTGCATTGTTCTTTTTGTGTATTTAATAGACTAATGAGGTTTTATTCTCCTGGGCCAAGTGTGTAGGACTGCATGTTGCATCCTGTTACCATACAGATACACACACACACACATATATCGCGATTCACATACTGGAACAGCAAGTGCATTGTAAGAATGATGGTCAAATTATGCCATTCGATTTGCCCAAGAATTGACGGTGAGTGATATTGACTAGGTACCTTTCATCTAGTCTACGACTTCAAGATTACACGTGGCTGGCCCGCTAAGACCAAGTGGTTAGCTTTTGAGCAAAATTCAAAGATAAACAAACAATACAGGTGACTTTGCGCAAAAATCAACAACGAAACAAACACATACTCCTAACCAACTAAAAATGTCGTCTCCTAATTATCATAGGTGAATGACTCTTATTACACAATTCAAACTGTTTCGCAAGTCGACGGCTCAAACACTTTTGATAACAATGATATGTAAATGTTTGATAGATGGTCTCTGTCTTATAAAGTTTATGGTTGTAAAGCGTCACTTGCTCTTCGTAAATAAGGAGTCAAACATCTTGTTTATCCACTATGTACGTAGGAGCTCTCCTGTCCTCCCAAGTAAGAAAAGGAAGAACGAGGTAATTACGGTTACTGCTGCTGGTTTGTCTGAGTTTTGTCAACCCATTGAACAAACAATTCTCCTGTTATACCATTTTCTAACATAATGTGAAAGCTAACTCTCCACATTTTCCCTCGAAAGGTAGTTTTGTTTTCAGTAACGTGATTATGAAAATTCGTAGATAATTCGTATTCCATTCAACCAGAATGGAATAATTATCAGTCACAAAGACAATTGAAATCCTTATATAGCGAATCGATTAATTTCGAAAGTAACTCAGTGGCACAAACATTAAGTGAAACTGGTTCAAGTACAATTTTGTGAGCCCTAAAAATTATGATTTTTGGACGAGACGCTGACAACAACTATTCATACCACTGGAAAACATTCTAACTCTTTCGAATCGGGGATACAAGGATTGATTAAACGAACAATAGCATCGAAAAGTACGTGTTGCATGGTCATTTAACACAGCTACAATATGATGATAACACATTAATCTTGGGGGGACACAAGAAAAAGTCATTAAGTTTATCTAACACGTTGGTACTGAGAAGAATATAAAATAAGCTTGGTATGTGTAATAATGCATGTTTTTATAGGTATATCATCTGATAGCAAATGGCTGCTGTTAGCATTTGTGGAGAATAAATGGGCTCGAGATAACAAATTTGACCAAAAACTGTACTGTCAAGGGTAAAACTAGAGATAAAAATATACATACGCTAACCACAGGACGGCGGAAACTAACCTGATGCAAAAACCTGTAATGTCAAGTAACAGGTATAAAGTATGAAATGTGATTAATTTTACAGTTCCTTGAATATATAAAAAAAAACCTTATCATAAATGGCTTTTAAAGCTAGAGTTATAAGACAAGAAGGAGTTTTATTGTTAATGCGTTTTTTTAGTTAAGAGTTATAAGGCAAGAAATAGCCTCATCTTTAGTGGTTTTTAAAGCTAGAGTTATAAGGAAAGAAAGCATCTTATTGTTAGTGGATTTTATAACTACAGTTATAAAACAATAAAGTATCTTATAATTAGTGGTTTTTAAAGCTAGAGTCCTGCTGTTAGTGGTTTCTAAGGTTAGAGTTATAAAACAAGAAAGAGTATTATCGTTAGTGGTTTTTAAAGCTAGAGTTATAAAACAAGAAAGAGTATTTTCGTTAGTGGTTTTTAAAGCTAGAGTTATAAAACAAGAAAGAGTATTATCGTTAGTGGTTTTTAAAGCTACAGTTATAAAACAAGAGTCTCATCGTTAGTGATTTTTAAAGCTACAGTTATAAAACAAGAAAGAGTATTATCGTTAGTGGTTTTTAAAGCTACAGTTATAAAACAAGAAAGAGTATTATCGTTAGTGGTTTTTAAAGCTACAGTTATAAAACAAGAGTCTCATCGTTAGTGATTTTTAAAGCTACAATTATAAAACAAGAGTCTCATCGTTAGTGGTTTTTAAGGCTAGAGTTATAAAACAAGAGTCTCATCGTTAGTGGTTTTTAAGGCTAGAGTTATAAGACAAGAAAGAGTCTTATCGTTAATGGTATTTCAAGTTAGGCAACCGATATTTGAGAAACCTTTATCAACAAGAATTTTAAGTTACTGATAGTTCTAACTAATTAATTCACATTAATATTTTCAGTTTGTATCCTGAATCAGGCGTTAGCATTGTATTGTTTGATCGTGTCGTTGTTTTACAATGTTTCACATTACTAGTCTAAGCTTACACTGTTTTCAGAACACCGAAAATCTTATCATTTAATTAACACATATATACACGTGTGGATTGTGTAATTTCTCAAATTATATGCTTATTTATTCTTTTGGACATTCGATCCAAAGGAATATTTGTATTAGCTGTTCCTAATTTTGAACTGATAGATTAGGGAGAAAGCAGCCAGTCATCAACAACCTCCCCTATGTGTTGAGCTACTGTCCCCAGTAGCACAACAGTACATCTGGAGTCTTAAAACACTAAAAACCGTGTTTTTATACCCCTGGTAGGTAGAGCACAAGTAACCCATTGTGTAGCTTTTCTTTAATTTCACATAAATAAAAAAAACCTAAGCTACTACTGTAATCGAAAAGAGGGATTTTAACGTCACTCTTATAACGCACTTACGTGTTCTCTATTTTACTGCTAAGCTCTAACTTTTTTGATCAAGCACAATTTAGTACTAATTTGAAAGGACAGATACACTTTTCGTACAAATTAAATATGGAAAAGTAATAATAGCGAAAAACACATTTTAAATAAATTTCCGTGCTGGGAGAAATATTTCTACATGTAACAAGGAGTAGCATCATACTCTTAATGTACAAAACATACTGGTTAGTGTTTCCTCAAGATCAATATTTAATTTGTAACATTCTGGTAAATAATACGGCATTGCTGTCGCTGTCATGCTTGGCCCAAGTGTATACTATATAAGAATTAAAATTCAAAAGTAAAATAGTTTAATATTTGCTCTATATTTGCAGTAAACAAGTTTGTTATCGAAATAGCGCGTGATGTGAAGAAAAAGCATTTTAAATAGTTAACGAGGTGAGACAATCTAAATGTGTTTGTTTGGTTATGTTTTTTTTTATTTTTCGCAAAGCTACACCAAGGCTATCTGCGCTACCCGTCCCTAATTTAGCAATGTAAGACTAGAAGGAAGGCAACTAGTCATCTCCACCAACCACCAAAATTTCGGCTACTCTTTTACCAACGAATAGTGGGATCGAGCGTCACATTATAACGTCCCCAGCGCTGAAAGGGCAAACATGTTTAGTGTGACAGGGATTCGAACCCGCGAATTTCATATTATAAGTTGAACGCCCTAACCACCTGGCCATGCCGGGCCCTCTGAATGTGAAGAACAGAACATACACACACACACAAAAAACACCTATTCTTCCAAAAACATTTTTTGTGAAATATACTAGTCAGAAGATTTCAATATAAACAAAACAAACTGCTAAACGTACAAACAAAATAGTCTACATAAATATAACTTTCAACTTACAACGCGATAAAATCCAAAATTTGACATAATAGCTCAAAATGTGGTCACAGCTGTGTGTATCATTTGTTAATTTAGTAAAACTAAAAATAACACAAAATAAATAGAAAATAAAGAAGGCCACGGACGTTCGTATTATTTAAGTCTCACATCAGGATTTTCTGTCTTGTCTTTAGATGTAGTTCATTTCCATTGTACAAATGTCTCCCTTGTTCGGAACAATGATTTTTCTTGTTACTGGTCGTTCCAAAAAAAAAAAAAAAACGAATTTTATTGATCGTGGGAAGGTAAACACTAAGCTAAAACAGGAAAAAGACGGTGAATTCTTACGTAAAAACAGTAGCTCTTCCTAAAAACTGGATAAAAACCAAATAAGCATCAAATGATAAAAATACCGATATTCCAGTTTTCGTCTATACCCCCCAGTGGCACAATACTAGAAACCGGGATTTGATACCTTGTGCTTAACTTTAGACAAACAAAGCTTTATTCCAAGGCTGTACACCAACCAGCACCTTTAAAGTATAACAAATCAGAAAAGAAAATTGGTACCCAGGGGATTTGTCAACAAAAAAAAAAATTAAAACATCATGTTTCTTAACATGGTTAACAACAAAATAAAATTTTAAAACAGCATGTTTCTTAACATGGTTACCAATAAAATAAAATTTTAAACCATCGTGTTTCTTAACATGGTTACCAATAAAATAAAATTTTAAAACATCGTGTTTCTTAGCATGGTTACCAACAAAATAAAATTTTAAAACATCGTGTTTCTTAACATGGTTAACAACAAAATTAAATTTTAAAACATCGTGTTTCTTAACATGGTTACCAACAAAATAGGACCCGGCATGGCCAAACGTGTTAAGGCGTGCGACTCGTAATATGAGGGTCGCTGGTTCGCACCCCCGTCGCGCTAAACATGCTCGACCTTTCAGCTGTGGGGGCGTTATAATGTTACGGTCAATCCCACTATTCGTTGGTACAAGAGTAGCCCAAGAGTTGGCGGTGGGTGATGATGACTAGCTGCCTTCCCTCTAATCTTAAACTGCTAAATCAGGAACGGCTAGCACATATAGCCCTCGTGTAGCTTTGCGAGCGAAATTGAAAACAAAAATAATCAAACATCCAACACTTTGACGTGTGAAAATCGTCGATATATTAAAATAAAACCAAGCTCTTTTGTTGTTCTGTGTTTCAGGACTGCTTTACCGCTTATATATTTTGTCTCAAGTTTAAATACCATCTAGCAATAAAACAGTAAAAATACAACCTTACGATGAAGCATAATTTTTAAATTAATCAGGAGCTTGTTAAATCACATTACGTTCAGCAGATGGCAATAGCTGCTTCACTAAATAATAAGAAGTTTGTTTTTGAATTTCGCACAAAGCTACTCGAGAGCTATTTGCGCTAGCCGTCCCTTATTTAGCAGTGTAAGACTAGAGGGAAGGCAGCTAGTCATCACCACTAACCGCCAACTCTTGAGCTACTCTTTTACCAACTAATAGTGGGATTGACAGTCACATTATAACGCCCTCACGGTTGAAAGTGCGAGCATGTTTGGTGTGACGAGGATTCAAACTCACGACCATCAGATTACGAATCGAATGCCTTAACCACCTGGCCATGCCGGGCCAAATGAGAGGAAGAGATACGATTTTCCCTGCTATAACCGTTTAACTATAATAGTTAAACTTTCGTTGTTTTACTACAGCCATAGTATCACTTCGTTAATACGAATAACGAAAAGTGAGTGATAAGGATTTTACAATAGTCATTAGTTAACTAAACTGTACTTTTTATTCAACTTAGGGCCATGATAATACGTAAAACAAAAACGAATAACAAATACTTACACAATTTACTTTGAAAAATGTTAAGAATATGTACTGGATTACAAATAATTCTGGACACAGTGAGATAAAGTAATTACAAAAGGCAATTCAAATTTTGTGACAGTTACGCATCAAGTGTAGGGGCCTCTGACCTGACCATTTAGCTCATCGTAAGAACGAACAAACAATAAACCTAATCAAAGAAAAAGTGCATCCAATAATTTCCTATTCATTCTATCCTCATGACTGTTCAGTTTGTACTGGAGTCTAACAACTGAGAACATGTTTCTTAACTGTAAAGTTTCTATAGAATTAAGCACAAAGCTACAAAATGTACTCTGCCCGCCAAAGGTATAGAAAGTCGGTTTCTAGCGTTGTACATCGGCAGACACACAGCTGTGCCACCGAGAGCCTAAGTGTAATGAATAACATTTCTGTTATTACTAGTTACCTTCTGAGTTTAAGTCACATAACAACTTAAAACAAACCTAGTAAAAAGACAAACATATGACAGTAACTGTCGAAAGATTAGAGCGAGTTAATAATAATAGGTTTGATATTTCGTAAAGCTTAAATCCATAACAAACTTATATAAACATAGCAGAGTTTTTTTGTTGTTGTTTTTAGTCACCAATGTCAGAAAGATTTTTTTTAAAACTGAAACGCTGAATAAATGAAAAGCAACCAGCTATTCTCAGTTACCAAAAAACAGTCACTGACTGTACATATTAGGTTTATTTCAACGATAGAAAATATGTTTTAACTACAAGAATTTTTCAGGATAGCAACTTCTCACAAGTATGATCTAGAATTCCTTTCCCGCTCAGTTTCACTTTTTTTTCAAAAAAATATCTTTATTAAACAGGTTTTACACATCAAATCGATAGACAAAAGGTTAAGGTACCCACTCTTGTGAGTTTACCTTGTAGTAACTTAATAATAATTTTTAGAGAATGCTGTATTTTGGTACTAACCTACAGAAGCCACCTGTCACCGTTCCTAACTTTGAACTACTGACTAAAAGGAAGACAGGCAGACTATTAGATACACCTAAAAAACACGGTGAACGTACTGTTATCCACTTCTAAGAACCATCCGAGGGGTGATATACAGAGATATTTAATTTATTGCATAAAGTTTCATTATGAACAATATATATACATGTATTAAGCCTATCTTGCCATTATTAAAAGTGGACACACTGCTGTTCGGATTTGTCAAAACACTTTGGATTTTATTTGTTCATTTAATAACAAAACTATATAATGGGCTACCTACGCTGTGCCCGTAGCACAGCTTGAACCATGGATCTGATCGTTATAAGCTAAGCCATCCGGGTGAGGAAAAGTAGCCAGCTTTCATTTAGGAACCACTCCCGACGTTTCATTCGCCACGTGAAAAACTCATTGATAGGATTGTTTTTTTGTTTCTGAATTTCCCGCAAAATTACACAAGGGCTATCTGCGCTAGCCGTCCCTAATTTAGCAGTGTAAGAACTATATATGTATAGATGTCCCCAATTTCGAAATCAATCACTAGAGGTAAGACAGCTAGTCAACGGCACCTATCGCCAATATTCTCTGTTATCAATGAATAGTGATATTGGCCGTTACAATATAACGCCCCCCCCACTTGAAAGGGAGAGCATGTCAAAACACACCAATAAATCACAAAAAGTCATAAATATTTGGTAATAACCAACATTAGGTTTAGGATCGCAATCCTATTATTCAGAACCGACATATGCTTTACAGAACCAACCAAATTTTTATAACAATATATAGACTATATAGTGGCAGTTCTCTATCTAAAAGTGTTTATAACTTCCTTAATAACACCACGGAATCTACAATTACAGTTTCTTATCATCACCGGTCTATTTTCAAGAATTCTATCAATATGAAATTACATAAGGGGTTCCAACCCCACCCTCTCATGATCTTCCGTGCTTCATTGTGTATCACTCCGTCAAGTTTGGTATTGACTGATCAAGAAATCAGAACTCACCGCCAACTCTTGGGCTACTCTTTTACCAACGACTAGTGGGATTGAGCGTAACATTATAACGCCCTCACGTCTGAAAGGGCGAGTATGTTTGGTGTGACGGGGATTCGAACCCGCGACCCTCACATTACGAGTCAAACGCCTTAACCCATCTGGCCATGCCGGACCCTGATAGGATTGATAGAGTCAGAAGGTTCACTTAAGCCTTAACAGGCACGAAAATACTATAGTTATATCCTCATCCAACTGAGCTCTTTGATATAAAATCGTAAAATAATTTATTTTTCATAAATATTCTTAATAAAACGTTTTATTTCAAACATCATATCACACCTGAAAGAAATGCTTTTAAAAAGTAAAATTTCCACACACACACAAAATGTAATTCATTTTAAAAGTTTTGCAAAAAATATAAAAAAGCAAGAAAGGCGCGCATTGAATACATAGATCGAATACACGAGAAATATGGTTTTGCACACATAAATGTACTATATGATGTTTTAAAAAAAACAAACAGCATCGTATGTTTTCTAAATATTCCAAAATACGTTTCTGTTGTTGTTGTTTTTTCTGCGGGTGTTTTAAATGTTTGTAGCGTTTGGATGTACGAACGGGACTCAAACATGATATTCCTTTTATATTTATGCATTTATGATAGTTCTTATATATATTTTTTCCATTTGTTGTAAAATAGACTTGAGTAATCGTTGAAAATCTTTTCAAGAAACATAACAAAGGGATTAAAAGTCCAACAGGTGAATAACATTTACTCACCTTAATATAAGGGTGTTTTCATTTTTTTTTTAGAAAATTGTCTAACTACATTGTTTGTTGTATTGATTGTAATCACTTAACGTTATAAGAAGTTTTACTGCAACCTTAACACATACAGAATCACTAAACAGAAGTGTTAATTAACATCATACTCAAATAAAAAATATACCAAATATATCAGCCTGTCGTCACCCAACAGAAGTATTGGATACGTTACTGCGCTATTTTATGGGCAGAAAGTTATTTTTATACAAGTATATGACTCAAACAGTTCAATTTGTTTACATTAGATGGCGCCATTTGATTTTTGTTCTCGTGAAGAAATCAGAAATATATCCAGACTAGTCGGAGGTATTATTTCCACGCATCCTGAACATGAGTTTCAGTACAGAACTTTTTTTTTTTTGGTGTATGTGTGCTTGCACGTCATCTAAGTAAGCCAAGGGCAACGATGAGAACAAGGCAGGTTTCCAGAGACCCAAGGACTAGCAAAGTAATGAACTACAGTATCAAGTACCACTGACTGGGTGATTCTCATTGGCAGGATTCCCTTAAAACCAGCAGAAAACGAAATAAAGGAAACATTCTTTTGTTCATGTACATTTTAAGTATGTTGCATTGTACTATGTAATTGTGAAATTCAACAATCTTTTTTTTTTCCTCTAAATTTTAATTTTGATCGTAATTTAATTATTGGGGAGCATGATAAGCATATATTATTATATTGTTAAATATTATTAATTTAAATTTCTTTTAATATTTAAGTGAAAAAATTATGATAAACTATGACATCTTCAGTTTTTTATTTTGTAAGTGATATTTTGTGTTTTCTTTCAGTATCTCTTAAGATTAAAAAGCCAAAAAAATTCTATTATTATTATCATTTAAGCTTTATGTTCTCTAACAATATGAACCCACGACCCTCAGATTACGAGTCGAATGCTTTAATCTACCTGGCCATGCCGGGCCATGAATTTTGGAAGCACTTTTTTACACGCTGTCTTGAATATCTTGCTGAGAAACTTATTAATTAGTCACTGCGTTATTTCCTTATATAAATTAAGGTTAAATAAAGGTCAAATGTGAAGGATAGGTTTGAAAATAACAGCCCCAAAGAGTATTTGGGTGTATATCATAAAGTTTCAGTGACGCCAAATTTAAAACTCCAAAGTATTTTGATCCGGGTCACTTTTGTTGTTCTCAGCTGTGTGTGTGTGCTTTTCTTACAACAAAGCCACATCGAGTTATCTGCTGAACCCATCGAGGGGAATCGAACACCTAATTTTAGTGTTGTAATTCTGTGGACTTACCGTTGTACTAACGGGGGGAGACTTCTCAGCTGCAAAGCTTTCGTTAGAAAAGTAAAATGAAAACACAGTAAAGAAAACTACGTCAATTTATTTCAAATTACGTATTATTCCACCCAACCCCTTGGATCTGGAGTTACCAACTTGTTCACTGTTTTTCCATTAGTCCAAGCAAGCACGATATTTGTCTGTTTCATAATTGCATATAAATCTGCTGAAGAACTATATATGTATAGATGTCCCTAATTTCGAAATAATTCACTAGAGGTAAGACAGCTAGTCAACGGCACCTATCGCCAATATTCTCTGTTATCAATGAATAGTGATATTGGCCGTTACAATATAACGCCCCCCCCCACTTGAAAGGGAGAGCATGTCAAAACACACCAATAAATCACAAAAAGTCATAAATATTTGGTAATAACCAACATTAGGTTTAGGATCGCAATCCTATTATTCAGAACCGACATATGCTTTACAGAACCAACCAAATTTTTATAACAATATATAGACTATATAGTGGCAGTTCTCTATCTAAAAGTGTTTATAACTTCCTTAATAACACCACGGAATCTACAATTACAGTTTCTTATCATCACCGGTCTATTTTCAAGAATTCTATCAATATGAAATTACATAAGGGGTTCCAACCCCACCCTCTCATGATCTTCCGTGCTTCATTGTGTATCACTCCGTCAAGTTTGGTATTGACTGATCAAGAAATCAGAACTCACCGCCAACTCTTGGGCTACTCTTTTACCAACGACTAGTGGGATTGAGCGTAACATTATAACGCCCTCACGTCTGAAAGGGCAAGTATGTTTGGTGTGACGGGGATTCGAACCCGCGACCCTCACATTACGAGTCAAACGGTGAGCATGTCAAAACACACCAATAAATCACAGAAATAAACCACATTATATTTAGGATCGCAATCCTATTATTCAGAACCGACATATGCTTTACAGAACCGACGAATTTTTTTATAACAATATATAGACTATATAGTGGCAGTTCTCTATCTAAAAATGTTTATAACTTTCTTTATAGTAACACCACGGAATCTACAATAACAGTTTCTTATCATCACCGATCTCCCGCTGGTACAGCGGTAAGTCTACGGATTTTCAACACTAAAACCAGGGGTTCGATTCCCCTAAGTAGACTCAGCAAATAGCCCAATGTGACTTTGCTATAAGGAAACATACACATTGTTATCATCGAAATGCACTCGGTACAGCCATATCACGCATCATTATTTACGCTAATTGCTTAAACTAATATCTTGTGGCGCTAAATGCTCTTTAATTAAAATAATTTCATAAAATTTAGAAAACGCGTGCTCAAAAGTTGGCAAAGAATAATAACCGTCTCTCCTGCATGATTCTTTTGAAAACTTGAGCTAGAAACTGCTAATTCATTCTATAGTTTAGCTTCTCTAAATCAGCCGTTTTTAATCCAAATGTCAAAAAAAAACAACTAAAAACGGTCCACTGTTACAGGTGAAGCTGTCTTCAAACGTTCAGACTAATAGCTCACGAGTGTTTTGTGTAAACATGCACAAAAGCTTTGGTAAAAATTAAGCGGTTTTGATGAATAGATTTGTACACGTGGCCTATAATTAGACCAAAGTTGACAACTAATTATAAGCTGTAAAATCTATCATTGTACCAAGTTTGAAACAGATCTATAAAAGTTTGTTTTTATATTCATACATAAAATAAAATATCCGTATTTTCGGTTCGATAAACAAAAAAGAAGCGATTCAATCAGATTTGGATATTTTATATATATTATTTATTTGATTAAGGGTCCAGTACAACACATTCACTGAAAATATGTAAAAGTCTGAATTACCACAGTCCGGACTATAGAAAGTGGTATGTCTGTATTTACAACGCTATAAACCAGTTTCCAATACCAGTGTTAAGATGAGCAGAGATAGCCCATTGCGTAACCTAGCACTTAGCTACAAAGAAAGTTATGCAAGGTGTTTTGACTGCACGACACACTACTGTGTGTTTTGATCTTTAAGAAATTCTACAACTTTATAACACTGTTAGGGATATATACTACGAAACTATAGAACTTGTGATATTAAAACAATGCAATGCGCGTATGAAAATGCACACACAGTAGAGACAAGGGCAACAATTTTCTTTCCCATGAACTCACTAATCCTCAATCTTTCACAATGAAAAGTGAATTCAATTCATGTTTGTCCTAATAACTACAAGAACAGACCTATTTGTTACATTAGTATATGTACATAGATATATAATTTGTGATCTCTTACTCTTCATGTCCTGTCAAATTAACAAGAAATGCATATATTGTTGGATATCTTCCACTTAATTCTTGGTACGAACCTTGACCAAATTGAGCTTATACAAGTTATTTAATTCATTTTTTACAAAGTTAACAGAGAATTAACCATCTCGGACCACACACACATACTATTAACAGAGAAAAACACGAATTTCTGAATCACAACCATTTTTTTTTAGGGACTACTTACAACATAAAATATTTATACCTGCTTAATATTCTTTCTCGAATACTTTGTGACAATTACATTTATTTGTATTACAATTTCTTAAAGATTAGGTCAACTACTTTCATTTTAAAACATGGTTTTACGTTCAAAGTTCAATTCTTTCCTTAGTAAACCAATAAAAACTAAGGATTAAAAAGCTTACACACTATTACAGAAAACATTCCATGGTTGTCAAAACACTGTAAGTTTTGTCTATTTATGTAAAACTTCCTTCTAGCCACATAATCATATGTTACACCGAGCTACACTGGGTCTTATCAAAAACTAGTTGGAATACTTGTCCTTTGGACTGATGAAATAAAAACTCCTTTGTAGTGAAGAAAAGAAAAATTTGCTTCTATTTTTTCTTTATATAATATTAATGAAAATACATAGAGGTGCCAATGCTGAAAATAATGACATACTATTTTCAAGAATTCTATCAATATGAAATTAGATAAAGGCTTCCAACCCCACCCTCTCATGATCTTCCTTGCTTCATCGCGTATCACTCCGTCAAGTTTGGTATTGACTGAACAAGAAATGTGGAAACATATGAGGAACATATACGCACCCATATTAACGTTTATTTATATGGATTAAACATTCGTCTCGGGTAAAGATATCGGTTTGTTTGTTTCCGGTGTTCGCCTAAAGCTACACAGAATTACTTGTACTGCCTTGCACTTATTTTTAACAAGTCGACTAAAAGGGAAACAGCAACTACCGCCAACTCTCATATTATTCTATTCGTATAATTGAGTTCGATCCATGGCCAAAAGTGCGAAAAACAATTTAGTGGTGATGGGAGGCAAATCATGGATGACTACCACTATTCACGGTCCGGCACGTTAACCACTGAGTCATGCACTCTCTTTAAACACACCAAGAGAAAGATATTGGTTGTCAGACTTAAAAACAAAAAGACATTCAAGAAAAGCAGTAATAATAATAATAGTTTATAAAATGTCTAATCATATGGCAACATTGAGATGAAAGTGGAATACACATCCTTGAGGAAGCTTCACCTCAGTAGTAAGTCTGAAGGCTCATAACGCTAAAACACCAGGTTTCGACATGTATCGTGGGTACAGCACAAATAGCTTATTGTGTAGCTTTGTGCTTAATTCCAAAATAACAAACCTTAAAGAAAATAACAAACAATATGAGAGATTTAAAAGTAATATTCAAACATGAACAGAAATCAAACTTTAGCAGCAGAAAAAAAAAGTTTTAAAAGGGAATAGGTCACGTGGAGAAAATTATCATAATTTATATTTGTATGTTTAAATCAATTCTGAGTTTCAAAACAGAAAACCAAAAGACTGGAAATAAGAGTAACAAAGTAATTTACATGAAAGTTGTATATAAAAACTGACCTAGGTTTCAAAAGTAAATAAAAATTGGAAAAACGATTAAGATACTAAGGTAGTCATTTGAATATAATATAACAAAGGAAATTCCAGTTTTCTAATGAGCGTTTAAATGCAGTATAAAATATTAAGCCATTTGTCAAACTCCCATATTGATAATTGGTTCGTATTTTTAAGAGCAAAGCTGTATTGTGAGCGAGCTGAGAAGGAACCACAGATGTTAGCATTATGAGCCTTCAAGTTAGTTTATCATTGTGCCACCAGGTGACAATGATTGTTGAAACATTTCAGATGTTCATCTTTAGGTATAAAAACAAATAGAATCAAGAGTATTTTAAATTATATCATTCAATGAAGACGCAATCGGAGATCTTCAAGAAATAAATTTCTTATAAAGTTGGAATTATTTGTTGTTGTTTTTGTACCCAATTAAAACTATTCCTAAAGATATTTGAAATTGAAGACGTTTTTTGTTTTGTTTTTATCGGACTCAGTTTCATTTTAACTTTACTTCTTTTCATGGTAAATTTTACAGATGAGATTGAACTTTACCGTGACAGTGACATTTCAAAAACTCATTTTACAACTTAAACCATTTATTTAGCCACTGAAAACAAAAATAGTTTAATTATTTTGAAGAATAAATATTTTAGAGACTATTTTAAAACGTATAATTTTATAACTCCATTGCATATAAAATATATATATATTTTAGAAGAGTAGCCCAAGACATGGCGGTGGGTGGTGATGATTAGCTGCTTTTCCTCTAGTCTTACACTACTAAATTAGGGACGGCTAGCGCAGATAGCTCTCGTGTAGCTTTGCGCGAAATTAAAAAAAAACAACATTAAAGATAATAATACAGAGAGAATAAATAATAATCATAAAAACTCTGATAACCAAAAACATCCGTTAAATCCAATAAAAATATATGTTTGTTTATTTATATCATAAAAACAAACAATAAATCATAAATAAAAAGTAAAAATAAGAAAAGTTAACGGTCTCTCGGTAGCTCTGCGATAAATCAAGAGGTTCATAACCCTAAAATTGGGTTTCGATACCCGCAATGAACAAAATACAATGACCTATTTTGTAGCTTTGCACTTAACAAAAGATAGACGAAGTTGTTTGAATGCCATAAAAACAAATAAACATAGTCTCGAATAACATGTGTTCCACCACACTCAAACAAAATCACATTCCACGGTTTCTCTTTTAATATTTTTTCCGCTTACTGGGTTAATCAAGACTAAATGACTTAAAATCTGCTAAACTGTAAACCTTATGGTACATGGTTCGCATCCCGTTGTCTTAAAACTGTGCTTTACACATTTAATTTGCCCCTTTATGGGACAGCAGTAAGTTTACCTACTTAAAATGCTAAAGAGTGTGACTCGATTCCACATACTTCATGTGGCGTTGCTTTAAAACCGAAAAATCATTTAATGTTATCAGTTTTCGTTTTTTTTATGAATCGTTTACTGTGTGCTTATTCTTCAAAACTTGCGTTTTCCCCTTTCAACACTTTTTTTCCAATGTTATTTAGCAGTTAGAATTACTATTAACTAGATAAAACAATGTGAAAACAAAACCAAGACAAATGTAATCCTATAACGCCTACTATGTGCGTACCTTTAGACTGAACCGGTTTAGTCAGTGCATGTGCCCAAAACTTCAGCCGTAAACTAGTCCTATTTAATCATCATTGTTAGCTGATTACCTGTTTAACTGACACAAATGTTTAAAAGTGTTCACGTGGACCTAAGTTAGTATAAAAATATAACTTTAGTACACACATTTCGCCACCAAAAGACGATCGTCAAAAAACATCGATCGATGACCATCCCATAATATCTAGCGCTTGTTTACATTGGGGACTGGAAAATATGGTGAAACACCGTTTATTTGTTTTATGAAAGACACAATGGGCTGTTTGTACTGTGTGTGCTCACCAAAATCTTTAAACTAGATTTTTAGTGTTATAAACTTGCAAAATTACAGCTGAGCCCCCAGGGTGCATGTGAAACAAAAAAAAAAACACACTTTAATTAATCGATCTGACACTTCATGTCTTACAACAAACAAAATGGTGTTAAAAAATTGGTATTAATCAAGTTAGAGATGAAGTGTTAGAGCGATTAATTAAAGTTTATAATTAATGTAATTAATTAAAGTTTATAAGTTTATTTTAGCCTTTTTCTTTATCCGAACTAATTCCTTCGGATAAAACGAAATAACTACCAAATAAAACATTTTTGAGCGACACCATTATAAGGCTTTGATTTTTTACTCAATAAGTAAAATCACGTAACAATTTACTAAGTAGTAAAATTTCAGTCATAATTTATTTCATGTTTGATTTGCGTTGGCAAACATAAATGTCTTCCCTGATAATACAGGAAAATTCCTGCTTTAGGTTTGGTTTGAATTTCGCGTAAAGCTACACGAGGCCTATCTGCGCTATCCGTCCCTTATTTAGCAGTGTAAGACTAGAGGGAAAGCAGCAGCTAGTTATCACCACCCAACGCCAACTCTTGGGCTACTCTTTTACCAACGAATAGTGGGATTGACTGAAACATTATAACGCCCCACGGCTGAAAGGGCGAGGATGTTTGGTGTGTCGTGGATTCGAACCCGCGACCCTCGAATTACGAGTTGAGTGCCTTAACACCTAGCCATGCCGGGCCTCCTGCTTTAGGCAACTCAGCAGCAATTATGCTAATAACGAGTGCCATTAATTAACTAGAAGGTCGTTATGAAATACTCCCGCTAGTACAGCGAATTTACAACGCTAAAATCATGAGTTCGATTACCCTCGGTGGGCTCAGCAGATAGCCCGATCTGACTTTGCCATAAGAAAACACACACACATACTCGTTATAAAATAGGACTTTTTTCCGTTTATTAAATTACTTTTCAAATAAGAGAGTACAAACTACGGATTACATAGATTAAATTAATCACATATACGTAAAAAAGTGAATAAATTCCATCAGACAGACATACTAAGGTAAAATACATTTCCTAAGATTGTATGATAGAACAAACGAATTGTAATATAAATCGGTAGATCTAAGCCTAAAAATAAACCTTCGAAATGTACAAGGTGGCCCGAAAGTCCCTACCCATCCATATATCTTATGTATCCAGTGTATCTGGGTGCTGTCCCTCATTCTCGCTGCATAATATTATGCGACGCCATGTTCTGTGAGACATTTTCCTCAACATAGCAGGGATTATTGTTCCAAATGCCGCGGTAACAGCTGCCTTCAACTCATCATTAGAATTATAACGTTGTTTAGATAACATATGGATGGGTAGGGACTTACGGGCCGCCCTGTATTTCCACACTCAAAAAAACGATATGTACACTTTGATATATTTTATACACATAGATTAAATTAATTACATACACTGAAGAAAAATGAATAGATTCCTCCAGACAAGAGTATTAGGAAAAATAAATTTTCCTAAAATTAAAACAGAGAAAATGGATTGTAATATAATCGGTAGAACTAAGCCTAAAAAAAGATATAAAAAACTAACCTTCGAAACTTATTCCCACAACCAAAAACACGATAAGTACACTTTGATAATTCTGTAATCACTTTGGCAATTATTGAAAAAAGAGAGAGATAAAAAAGGACAAATAAGAAAAAAAAAGCGTGACATTTTGTAACAGCCTACTTTTCCTACAAACCATGAAATCAGAATGTCGTGATCGCGAAGCTAGGTCAAGAGATTGCAAAGATTCCGTCCATCCCGTAACTCACGTTCTCGCGTAGGTTATAACAAGCAATGAAGCTGTGACAATTTTGTTTAACCGGAAATTATATTTTATGCAAATTTTTTGTCAAAATACTAAAGCAACGTGAGAATAATTTTCCTAATCGTTAAAATCAAACAAAAAACAGATTATGTAGATTATGTAATTTCAATCCATTGGTTTTTAAGTGTCTTGTTTTCAGTACAAATTATTCACGTCCACAAATACTTGTTATATAGAACTGAATTACAGATCAGTCACATACGTCTATTTAATACCAGGCCTCATCAGCATTGGGTAAGGCAGATATACAGCGGTTGACATATTGTTACATTCTTTTTTACTTTTACTCGTGAAGTTTTATAATCTATAAGATCTGTTATTATATTGCTAATTTAACAATATATATATATATATGACAATATAAATTATGGGTTAGAAAATTAAGTGGCATATATTTTCTCAAATGGCTTAATTATAGCTAAATTATTAATGAAAGAAAGTCTTTGTTGCCTAAACCAAATTCTTTACATAACAAACTATACGGACATGGAAGAGTCCTGCAACATCCCCTGACACGTCTCTTAACTTATAAGTGTCTGTACCCGTAGTGTGGTTCAAATTATATCGTAAATTACTGAGTTTATTTCCACATTAACAAAAAATAATTCTACTCAAAGTGGCTAAAACATTTCTGCAATGTCCTTGTATACCCTGTACGATTAAAAAGGATAGAGCATCAACTCATCAGGTTATTTTCTAGCTAACCTGTCGTGTTTAGCTTGCAAAATAAAAATGAAATTCAGCAAAGAAGATATACCTGTTTGATGTACCTATGCGATGAGACCCGGAGAAAAACTGGAAAGCTTTCTCACAATACTTTCCCATTTAACTCCTTCGTTTCGTGAAATATTTCAAACGTATGCTCATAGAAGTCACGAGAATCTTGAAACGTTTTTTGACTGTTAGTAAATTTCATTGCTTTCAGAGAATGTTTTTTGAAAAGACTGACTCTCTCTCAGTTTTATAAATATATACGTAGTACAACACATGAATAGAACTGTCCTATGTCCAATGAACAAATTAAATTAACTTCTTTTTTTGGAAGGTAATGACTTAAAATAATAAGTTGACAGAGATGGTAGATGTGCGACTGAAATGATCATTCTTATCCTTCAGATTAATAATGGTAATAAAGTATAATGTAACCAAAGCTGCGATCGATTACCAACATCTCATCTTAATAATCGATTATATCCATAGCGTCATTCTACAAATCAATATAAGTAAATAAGTACACACGTAACTAAGGAATGGCGTTACAATTACAGCAACCTTCCACAAATAACACACGGTCACCATTCAAGCGTGTATACTACAAAAGTATAATACCAAAAAATATTTTTATGTCATGTTATAAGGAGATAAAAAGTCACATAAACTATAAAATGGTTTTGTTGAAAACTTACACAAACCTGATGTTATATCACAGCAGAAATGATTTTCCCCAAACATAGAATTGTGTGAACTACACCGTATAACGCAACTGTTCGAGCTCTTTATTTAAATTGTATTTGATTTTACTATATGTTGTGCTTTCTCACACCCAAATGGCCCAACAGCGGATCTGAAGGATTATAGCGCTAAAAATCAGCTTTTGTTACTCGTTGTGGGTAGAACACAAATAGCCCATTATTAATCTTTAGCTTAAAAACAACAAAAAGCAAAAACTACTAGAATATTTTATCAGTTTTTTTTTTTAATTTGTGTTCATTTATTTAACTCTGATTGTTGTTTTGTTTTTTTATCTGTACTTCACCTTCATTTCGTAGAGACTGTTGTTATACAGCTCGAACGAAAATGGTTCATCAAATATTCCTAACAGGACCGCGTTAGGATTATTGCTAATTCTCGTTCATTAATGCTCATTTAACAACTTTTAGGTATGTAATGACATAACAAAGTATTATAGGTCTGTTAACATTATGTGCATCAGATATAACTTTCATTAGAGGATACATTATAAATTCTGAGGATAAATTATAAATTATTATAATTCAGAATTATAATATGTAAAATCCAATTTGTTCCATACGTACGTATATATTATACCTATTTTTCTTTACCTGGTTATTCGTTTACTGGAATGTTTTCATTCCATCATGTTTCAAATTTTCCTTCCATTGAACAACGAAACAAATATTAAATAAGAATCATATTTTAATAGTCCTTATTTCTTAATCAATACTTTACAAAAATCAGTTTGGCATGTTTCGGTGATTCGAAGGAGTGAAGTACAAAAAAGCAGTAATCACAAGAAGGACTTTTTGAAAACATAAATGATTTAGCACAAGAAGTAAGACCGTTCAAAAGTAAGAGAAGAACAGATAAATCTCAAGTCTTAAAATCATGCTTGTATCCCAAACAAAACAAATGAAGAATTACTATCTTTTTATGATGAGGATAAACCCACGATATATTTAGAAGGCAAAGCCCTAAATCAGGGTTAGAAATTCTCATCAACGTCTGATTTAATTGTTGTACCACTGAGATTCGTGTTCGAGCTTTATAATTATTGTTGGGTGATTAGACTGGTAACGTTTTTTTGTTTTTTGATGATAAAATGTATCAGGAAAGGAAATGTTAATACGATGGTCGAAGTTGTTAAATGAATAGTAGAATAATAAGAAAAAGAAAAGCATACAGATATTTCCAGACGCTCGACTGAATGGACCACTGAGAGACTTTGGTAATGGAATGAGTTGCGCCTGATATAATTTAAATATGTATGTGATGAAATTTTATACTAAATAGAAAAGTTCCGTGTCCTCAATTTAGCTCAGTGAAAACACAAAACAAATAGAATAGTAATTTCAACAGACACCTATCACAAACTCAAAATGCCATGCAAAAACATTTAATTTTGTTAGTAAAAATTCGAAGGAGTGCATTTAAAAGACTGAACAAAAACATAAATGAACTCTTTGACATTTGACAACCTTTGTCATGAGAAATTATATCGTTTTACAGTAATTCGCCATATAACAATACACGAACAGAATCATCAGACGATTTTAATACAGAATTGTTTGAATAGAACATAAATTCTGATACTAATAAGAAGGAAAACAACGTATTTCTTCTTGTAAGCTTTCTCTTTAATATTGACGTCACTTTGTCGGCGACCAGAAATGTTAACTAGCACCTTGCGATTGGATAAGAGCATGCGTGTGCACCTTTCTGAAAATTGGGGCGAAATGGGGTCACTTTAAAAATATATAAAATTATACCTCCTGTGCGTCATCAACTACTCGCCCGTCTGTACCACGCTCTTCTCTTGTTTATAAAAGCACTCGTGTCAGAGAGACAAAAGGTTAATCCGTACTGTACACCGACTTCACAGCTCATCTAAAACTTATATATTTATATAGAGAGAACGTTTTGTCCTGTTTAGCACCCCAGACTTTAGGGCTGCTGGCTGCCATGTGGCTCAGGTAAGAACAAGTAAACATTAACTGTAAACTTTTCAGCTGCTCGTAAAGGACGTTTTAAACAGCGTTTAATCTTAAAACTGTTTAAATGGAAAGCGAGACTACAGCAAAACTGTTGTAGTTTTCTATACTACAAAGCTACACAACAGCCTACTGGCACTCTGTCCAACGCAAGGAATCAAATCCCGGATTCTAGCATTGTAAGTCTGTAAACTTACTGCTGAATCATAGAGAAAAATCATTTGTTTCCCGCCAGAATCCAAAAAAGATATCTACTAAATATGAAACCTTTTTTTTCTTTTCTAAAGACAACATAAGTATTCGTAGAAGTTGAATTGGTGATTGTTTCAAAATATCTCTCTCATGGGAAGTTAGTAGAAATTCAGTTGTTCAAAACATGAAATATATTTTTAACGCATTGTTCCGTGTCTGAAGTAGACAAGGTTTATAACTAACATGAATTATTAAGAAAAGAAAATACGATGAGAGTCGAAACTAAGTGTATATAAAATGCAGGCAGCTGTTAAATTCTATTCCTTGAGAAATAGTGTTGTATTATATTAATTTCGCATGCAAAATTATCATTCTGGCTCATTAAGAACTAAAACAGAATATTAATTTGTGTTTTGTTTTGTTTTTGAATTTCGCGCAAAGCTACTCGAGGGCTATCTGCGCTAGCCGTCCCTAATTTTGCAGTGTAAGACTAGATGGAAGGCAGCTAGTCATCACACTCACTGCCAAATCTTGGACTACTCTTTTACCAACGAATTGGTTGTGATTGACCGTCACATTATAACGCCTCCACGGCTGAAAGAGCGAGCGTGTTTGGCGCGACAGGGATGTGAACCTGCGACCCTCAGATTATGAGTCGCACGCCCTAACCCACCTGGCCATGCCGGGCCTATTACTTTTTGAAAGCTACGATTTGTCAAGATATTATTTGCAATAGAACAGTTCTTAGCTTTTTAAACCTTACAAAGATTTTCATCACGGTCTCTTCAAAGTAAACGTAAATATTCATTTGTTGTTGTTTTCCAAGTTTGACCCACATGGATTATGCCATTTTGGGTAGAAACCTACCATTTATATTAATAATAACTTGTTTATGTATATATCGCCAAAATTATAACCAACCTACTTATTCCATTGTCTTTTATATTAAATTGAAGTTTAAAATACTTTTATCCGTTTTGGTATTCTTTTTTTAGGTTATCTTTTTCTGCTTAATATATTTTATTTGGTCTTTTTATTCCACTTATTCCACAGATAGGGATTTATTTACATTTTATATTGTTATCAGTATTTTTAGTATTTTAATTGTTTGAAAGGTTTTGATATGACCGAGAGACATCTTGAGCTGTCTTTTAATTGTTTGAAAGGTTTTGATATGACCGAGACATTTCAAGATGTCTTTTAATTGTTTGAAAGGTTCAGATATTATCGAGAGACATTTCGAGATGTCTTTTAATTGTTTGAAAGGTTTAGATATTACCGAGAGGCATCTCAAGATGTCTTTTAATTGTTTAAGAGGTTCAGATATTACCGAGAGACATCTCGAGATGTCTTTTAATTGTTTGAAAGGTTTAGATATTACCGAGAGATATTTCGAGATGTCTTTTAATTGTTTGAAAGGTTTAGATATTACCGAGAGACATCTCGAGATGTCTTTTAATTGTTTGAAAGGTTTAGATATCACCGAGAGATATATCGAGATGTCTTTTAATTGTTTGAAAGGTTTAGATATTACCGAGAGATATTTCGAGATGTCTTTTAATTGTTTGAAAGGTTTATATATTACCGAGAGACATCTCGAGATGTCTTTTAATTGTTTGAAAGGTTTAGATATCACCGAGAGATATATCGAGATGTCTTTTAATTGTTTGAAAGGTTTAGATATTACCGAGAGACATTTCGAGATGTCTTTTAATTGTTTAAAAGGTTTATATATTATCGAGAGACATCTGGAGATGTCTTTTAATTGTTTGAAAGGTCTAGATATTACCGAGAGACATCTCGAGATGTCTTTTAATTGTTTGAAAGGTTTAGATATTACCGAGACATCTCAAGATGTCTTTTAATTGTTTGAAAGGTTTAGATATTACCGAGACATCTCAAGATGTCTTTTAATTGTTTGAAAGGTTTAGATATTACCGAGAGACATCTCAAGATGTCTTTTGTTTAAAAGGTTTAGATATTACCGAGAGACATTTCGAGATGTCTTTTAATTGTTTAAAAGGTTTAGATATTACCGAGAGACATCTCGAGATGTCTTTTAATTGTTTGAAAGGTTTAGATATTACCGAGAGACATCTCGAGATGTCTTTTAATTGTTTGAAAGGTTTAGATATTACCGAGAGACATCTCGAGATGTCTTTTAATTGTTTGAAAGGTTTAGATATTACCGAGAGACATCTCAAGATGTCTTTTAATTGTTTAAAAGGTTTAAATATTACCGAGAGACATCTCGAGATGTCTTTTAATTGTTTGAAAGGTTTAGATATTACCGAGAGACATCTCGAGATGTCTTTTAATTGTTTGAAAGGTTTAGATATTACCGAGAGACATCTCGAGATGTCTTCTGTTTGAATTCTTCCAGTGTTATTCACATATTTATATTTATTTTAACATGAAAGTTTTCTTCATGTATTCTCTCATCCTTTCAAATATTCCTCATGCCATTGCCATATTATTACCCGTTTATACTTCTAAATAATTTTGATGTTACGGTTTAATTGCCGAAAGCTTCAAGCGATAGATATTAGTAAGTCCAATACCTCTGACGAAAAACATTTAAACTTCAGATTTTTTTCAATTTTATTCTTGAAATGTTAATTTTTCGACTTCAAATAAAAAGCCCAAACGTTTTCGATACCCATAGTGGTCAGAGCATAGATACCTTATTGTGTAGCTTTGTGCTTAATTACAAACAACAACTGTCCTTTGTCTCCCACAAGTCACAGTGGCGGAATTCTGTGGTATCGTAACAGTTCAATAGTTTTTCAAGATGATCCCAGACAGATTCCGGTTAATTATTTAATGACCTCATGGTATTGGTGCATCCAAAGTATTGTGACCATTTTATCTGTTTTCATACATACATTAAATTATTTTCTTGAGTTTTAACTCTTTCAGTATTTTTAGTACTACCTTGAGTTTTCTAATGTCTTAAATGTTAGAATAAACCTTGTGATGATGCTATTAGCACATTTATAACCCGTTGACAATTTTTGTATTCTTGACATTACGGATACCAATATTTTAACATTTCGAGTGTTTTTGTTATCGCTAACAAATTACTAGTGCTTTGATTGTTTAAAAAAGCCTTAAGTTCTAAATGAATATAATAACATTATTATTATTCCTACAACCCTTCAATGGCTCAGTAGTGTGTATATTTATAACATTAACAATCGAGTTTGAATATATAGCTTCATACTTAACAACAAATAAAAAATATTATTATACATAAAAAGAAAATTATCTCATTAAACCTTCGTGTTTAAACAACGGTAGAGAAAATTGAAAAAAACAAACAAACTGATTTTAAGGAACCAATGGAGGAAAAGCTCGAAGCTGCTCAAAGATCTCACTTTTTTCCCCTAAATCATTTATTGAACACACCTAAACCATTTTTTGAGAATTCTGTTTCTTAACCCAAAAAATCATAACAAAAGAAAAATTAGAAACCTGATTATAAAACTTTATAAATATGATAATTATATATATCTGAATTTCGAGAAAAAGTTAATATTTATACACCTAAAATTAATATATGTTTCAAATAAAAATATGTAAGTGTGCTGTCGTTGTTATTGGTTGGGCTTTTTTTTTTTCAAAAATTACAACAGAAAATGAACTGTTAAAACTTGGTTTTATTAGCTACGTGCGTCTCGAGTCACTTAAACATGTATGTGTGTGTATTGTTAAGTACTAGTTTGTGTGTGTATTGTTAAGTACTAGTATGTGTGTGTATTGTCAAGTACTAGTATGTGTGTGTACTGTTAAGTACTAGTTTGTGTGTGTACTGTTAAGTACTAGTATGTGTGTGTATTGTTAAGTACTAGTATGTGTGTGTATTGTTAAGTACTAGTATGTGTGTGTACTGTTAAGTACTAGCATGTGTGTGTATTGTTAAGTACTAGCATGTGTGTGTATTGTTAAGTACTAGTATGTGTGTGTATTGTTAAGTACTAGTGTGCGGTAACCGTTACACTATTTAAGTACGTATGTGTGTTGTATTGTTAGAAGTACTAGTTTGTGTGTGTGTAACTGTTAGGGTACTAGCATGTGTGTGTATTGTTAAGTACCAGTACGTGCGTATGTGTATTGTCAGAAGTACTAGTTTTGTGTGTGTATTGTTAAAGTACTGAGTAATATTGTGTGTATTGTCAGAGTACTAGTATGTGTGTGTGTACTGTTAGAATTACTAGTTTGTGTGTGTGTACTGTTAAGAGTACCAGTATGTGTGTGTACTGTTAAGTACTAATTTGTGTGTGCGTATAGTTAAGGTACTAGTTTGTGTGTGTACTGTTAAAGTACTAGTATGTATTATGGTATTGTATTGTTAAGTACTAGTATGTGTGTGTATTGTTAAGAGTACCAGTATGTGTGTGTGTATTGTTAAGTACTAGTATGTGTGTGTACTGTTAAGTACTAGCATGTGTGTATATTGTTAAGTACTAGTATGTGTGTGTATTGTTAAGTACTAGTTTGTGTGTGTACTGTTAAGTACTAGTATGTGTGTGTATTGTTAAGTACTAGTTTGTGTGTGTACTGTTAAGTACTAGTATGTGTGTGTATTGTTAAGTACTAGTATGTGTGTGTATTGTTAAGTACTAGTTTGTGTGTGTATTGTCAAGTACTAGTATGTGTGTGTACTGTTAAGTACTAGCATGTGTGTGTACTGTTAAGTACTAGTTTGTGTTGGTATTGTCAAGTACTAGTATGTGTGTGTACTGTTAAGTAATAGTTTGTGTGTATTAAGTACTAGTTTGTGTGTGTAATGTTGAATACTTGTTTGTGTGTGTAGTGTTAAGTACTAGTTTGTGTGTATTAAGAACTAGTTTTTGTGTGTATTGTTGAATACTAGTGTGTGTGTGTAGTGTTAAGTACTAGTATGTGTGTGTATCGTTAAGTACTAGTTTGTGAAATTCCCATTTTTCCGGCGTTTCAGTATGATATCTATCATGGTTTTCTATTCTGGATTTTCAAGACACCAACTGGAAATTTGGGACATTATTAAATATAATAGGAGCAGGATCCCCGTGGGCTAGAGTCTAGATACGTCTCTGGAGCTATCAAACTGTAAAAAAAATAAAAAAATTTATAATTTTCCATATTTGTTCTCGAAGTCTACTGTATTTCCAATTCTTGTAACTGGTGCATTCCATATCTGCTTACTTGGTAAGTTTTATTTTCTAGAGAAATGCTTTAAGATTTAACGATTTACTTCAAATTCATCGAGCTGCATTTTTATTGTTTTCTTCTGTGTTTTTATTAGCTTTTAACACTAGCTTTGTGCTTGAAAGAAATCTCAGCTATTAACGCAAGGGCCACGACGTAGCCTTGCTTAATAGAAATAATTGACTCCATATCCTTTGTCTACGAATTTAATAAGAAGAGACAAGTGCTTAGATGCGATTAAACTCAATGTGGGCACAAACCGTTGTGGCAAAAATACAAATACTAAAAGTTAGAAGGTTCTTAAAGTGTAAAATTACTTCCGTTCATAACCACATCTTGCTCGTTAGACGAGTTTCGTTCTTTCTTTGTTTGGCGATAAATATAATAAACAGCATTATATTTTGGTATTTTACGCTTCATAATCTAGTAACTTTCTTCAAGTTATGTACTTTATTATGTTTGTTGTTTTTTCTCTCAATTCTACACACGATATCACCTTTACTAGGGCTTGGTTGCAGTTCAACCGGTTCATTCGTAGCTATATGGTGTAGGATTACGAAACTTTCTGTAGATTCTTCCGTATATTTAATACATTGCATGGAACACATGGAACTCTAGACTAGCTTTTGGGTGAAAGAAACAAAAACTATATTTAATTCAGGTACTGCAAGTCTAAACCATTAATTAAGGTGTTGTGTAAGAGAATAATATAAGTTTAATCTAAATGACATTATTACTGTTACTAGTTGGTGGTCCTACTAGAACAATAAACGTGACATTCTTATTGTTACTGATCCTGCTAGAACAATAAACGTCACGTTCTTACTGTTACTGGTCCTGCGAGGACAATAAACATAAGTATGAAGTAACATGAACACCAAAGTTTCAGTAAGGAAGAAAGTATTTCTTACACACTTAACTTGTTGTATTCACATCTACTCTGCCTTTTTTCTCTTTCGCTCTCTCTCTCTTTATATATATATTAATATACAATACTTTTAAACACAGTTCGCACTTTTAGATATAGGGGTGTTATAATTGTTACAGTTTATTTATGTTTGTTGTAAAACTTAAGCTGCCAGCTCTTCTCTGTCCACCACAGATATCGAAACCTGATTTTAGTTATAAGCCATCGGGGACTTGTAACTATTAATTCGGTTAATAAAAACGTATTAGGTGGTAGGTGTTGTTGACTGGTTGTCCTCCCTCTGGCTAAAAGTTGTAAATCAGAGAACGATTATGCCTAATTCTGGGGGTTTCTGGCCTAGCCATTTTGCCTATGTGTATTGTAAGTTTCCTATAATATTGAACTTTACAAAATACAATCAATCAACTAATAAGGCACGTATCTTACCCGACGTTAAACCAACCAGTCGTAATGCCTTCACTCATAAACAATATACTGATATTATATCATATGCTCCGTATTTGGAACATTAAACAACATATTAGATTTATTTCCGTTTTATTTTAGCTTGCAGGTCTCTGAGAAAAATACTTCAATATTTTAAAAATCACAGTCACGTTAACTTCATGTTTGTTTATTTGTTGTTTTTTGCGATTTGAGGTTGCGGGTTCGAATCTGCGTCCCACTGTGGAAGCACTATAACGTGACGCTCAATCCGACTATTCGTTGGTAAAATAGTAGCCCAAGAGTTGACAGTGGGTGGTGATGACTAGTTGCTTTCTCTCTAGTCTTTCACTACTAAATTAGAAACGGCTAGTGGCCCAAGAGTTGACAGTGGGTGGTGATGATTAGTTGCTTTCTCTCTAGTCTTTCACTACTAAATTAGAAACGGCTAGTGGCCCAAGAGTTGACAGTGGGTGGTGATGACTAGTTGCTTTCTCTCTAGTCTTTCACTACTAAATTAGAAACGGCTAGTGGCCCAAGAGTTGACAGTGGGTGGTGATGACTAGTTGCCTTCCCTCTAGTCTTTCACTACTAAATTAAAAACGGCTAGTGGCCCAAGAGTTGACAGTGGGTGGTGATGACTAGTTGCTTTCTCTCTAGTCTTTCACTACTAAATTAGAAACGGCTAGTGGCCCAAGAGTTGACAGTGGGTGATGATGACTAGTTGCTTTCTCTCTAGTCTTTCACTACTAAATTAGAAACGGCTAGTGGCCCAAGAGTTGACAGTGGGTGGTGATGACTAGTTGCTTTCTCTCTAGTCTTTCACTACTAAATTAGAAACGGCTAGTGGCCCAAGAGTTGACAGTGGGTGGTGATGACTAGTTGCTTTCTCTCTAGTCTTTCACTACTAAATTAGAAACGGCTAGTGGCCCAAGAGTTGACAGTGGGTGGTGATGACTAGTTGCTTTCTCTCTAGTCTTTCACTACTAAATTAGAAACGGCTAGTAGCCCAAGAGTTGACAGTGGGTGGTGATGACTAGTTGCTTTCTCTCTAGTCTTTCACTACTAAATTAGAAACGGCTAGTGGCCCAAGAGTTGACAGTGGGTGGTGATGACTAGTTGCTTTCTCTCTAGTCTTTCACTACTAAATTAGAAACGGCTAGTGGCCCAAGAGTTGACAGTGGGTGGTGATGACTAGTTGCTTTCTCTCTAGTCTTTCACTACTAAATTAGAAACGGCTAGTGGCCCAAGAGTTGACAGTGGGTGGTGATGACTAGTTGCTTTCTCTCTAGTCTTTCACTACTAAATTAGAAACGGCTAGTGGCCCAAGAGTTGACAGTGAGTGGTGATGACTAGTTGCTTTCTCTCTAGTCTTTCACTACTAAATTAGAAACGGCTAGTGCAAATGCCCCTCGTTTAGTCTTGCGCGAAATTCAAAACAAAACAAACCACATTACCATTAATTTGTCCACCAGGGATTCAAAATCCGAGACACATGAAAATAATATTTTTGATTTTTTTTCTCCCATAAGTCACTGCCCAATAGGTCATTTCTCCATTACCAACACTTATCAGTAGAATTGGACGATGAGAGACAAAAGAGTCTCTGAAACGTTATTTGTATAGGTTGTATAATATTTTAAAAGTTAAATTAAGGTTCAGACGCGGAAAAGTGACGAAAAGCTAAAAACGTTTCGTTGGCGTTTTAGACTCTTACAGTTTCTTTTTTTTTAAAGAAGTTTATGAACTACAAGAGTGGAAAAACCAACTCAAAAACAAAATGCTATAATTTTCCTTTTATAAAGATTATTCCTATAAGACTCAGATTATTAAAAGAAAATTGTTCTTTATTTTCATAAAGTATCCGAGCAATATAACTTAAAGATCCATGATTCGTGTCCCTTTGCTGCAAAAATGCGCTCAAGAATTTGGGGCCGTGTGTGTATGTTATGAATCTCATTATTCGATTAAAGTAATCTCCGAACTAGCAGTAGATGCTACTGGCTAGGTGCCTCTTCCCTAACCTAGCAGTTCAAAACTTACTACCATAGATATTCTTTTCACAAGAACATAAAACTATAAAATAGTTAGTAAAATATTTAATATTCAAACTTTTCTTAATACACATCTGCCTGTCATCAGCGATTTGTAATTACATCAATGAAAGCAGTTTATAACTAAGTGTTATACGTTATTTTCAGTAGATACATCGAATTAATTCAATAACTTTGAAGAAAGGAAACAGAGAAGAAGTCACAGAACAATAAAGATTTAAAATCAGTTATAAAATAGTGACAACTGATATGAGCTCTGATTATTGTAAAAATTGAGACGTTCACTGGATAATAACGACTAATTTTCACAAGGGTATTTTCGCGATAATGTTTTTAAATATTATAATATTACAGTCAAATTCCATGTCTAGAAATTCATAAACGAAAAATTTACGACGAGATGATTATATCATTTCGATTCGTCAGAAGTTTATAGTTACAACGAACTTTGGACTGTAGATCGAATAAGACTGTGAAATCAGTCCGTCAGTTCCTGTTGTCAAAGATGACACATAGAGATAAAAAACTGAATTAATACCAAAGTATAATTACATGAAAGTTTAGTTTGTTTTTGTTTTCTTTCACTGCTAACAATGCTAGAATAGAATATGATTCCAGATAATAAAACATGTTGTTATGTGGTTATTTTTGGTTTGGTTTCACACCAATTGTTTACCTACAATCCGTGTGTTTTTGTTATAGCATATTTTCCTTTTTGTAAGGATGACAATGGCAGTGAGTGGGAGTGAAACATAAACACGTTATAATCGCAGACTCACTAAAACCAAATGTATTGGTGTGGTTTGCAACAGTATAACACTTTTATGTTGTGTATCATTTATGATCATCATATCATATCATTATTTTGTTTTCTTACCAATATATATATACCGGGTAACATCTCCTCGGGTAACCAGTAATTGACATTGCGTTAAACTCTGGCTGTGACAAGTATTCAATAAATTACAGATGTTTTTGCTTAATTTTTACTGTTATTTGCCGGTGGTTAACAAGTGAATTTTGTGAAAAGTCAAAATGTGAATGATTAATTTATTTAATTTGTCGGACAACGCAATGGATGACCGAGGACTCCTTGCATTAACAGTATAACCATAATAAACAAACTACATAATGCAGACAAAACTATTTATCAGCAATGAGAAGAAGTCATTAAAAGAACAAGGGCTTATTAACAAAAACGGCACTTTCCAGCATCGTTAGACAAACGTGTTTTTTTTTTAGAGGAGACTATTATGGGGATTGAGGGTTGCTTCCAACATACATAAGGTAAGAAACCGTAAGAAACAACCAGATCCTCTCTTTTTAACCTAACTTTTATGACCTAAACCAAAACAGTAAAATCTTGCGTATTAACGCTTAACGGCGTATCACAATTTATTTTTACTATAAAGTTACAGAAGTCCATGTGTTCTATTCGTTTTACAGCTGAAAGTTTTTCTCCTAATAATTCGCAGTAATTAAGGTATGTAATTACGCATATTTTTTGTAGCTGTTGAAGACAGAAGCTTTAACTCATCCAGTCACACCCTCTGTCCACATCAGTGATTTATACACATTTCAACAACTTACATTTATTTCTGTATAAACAGAACTCAATTTAGAGAAGAAAAAAACAATTATTTGATAAAGATCTCAACACAGAGGTCAAATATTTCCACTCCTATACCACAAGCAAACAAGTACATGAAATCTTCTGATCAAAACACTTGTACCGTTTCTTAATTTTCAAATGACCATGTGTTTTATTCGTTCTGTCCTTTGATTTCTTACAGAAGCGTGAGGAAGATTGTTTGTTTTGAATTTCACTCAAAACTATACAGGGGACTATCTGCACTAGCCGTCCCTAATTTATCAGTGTAAAACTAAAAGAAAGGGAGCAAGCTATTCATCACCACCCATCGTCAACTATTGAGCTACTCTTTTGCCAACAAATAGTGGAATTGAACGTCATATTATAGTGCTCCCATGGCTGAAAGGACGAGCCCCTGGGCCCACGCAACCTTAAATCTGCCACAGGATATTAGTTCGTTATAGAAAAAAGTTGAATGATAGTTTGGATTAATTTAATTTATCGATGAAAAAACCGTAAAAAATAATAATTTAGATTTTTAAATTTGTTTCAAACGACCTTACGTTCAAGAGTTAAAAAATAAAAAAGTTAATTTTAAAATACAGTGTCATCTGAAAATAATTTGCGATGTTCCGAGTTCGGCTGTGGGCTAAGATATTCACAATAACCTTTTAAATGTTTTTTCTTTGTCAAATCTTGTAAAAATACAATAAAAAACAACAAAAATTGGCTAAGAAACATCAATTCATACTAGAAACTCTTACCCATATAACCCATTGGAAATAAGCCATCTACCAAATTTTAAAGTGTATTTGATATACATTTGTCTATTTCACACATAAAAAACTAACTAAACTATGACTTTTATATTTAATTATGTTCCAAATGTTAACTGACACTCACCATCAGTGACCAATAGTAGGTATAACCAACACGAAAGTGTTTGACACACTATACTACAAAGTGTAACGATGATCAACATTAGGTATACCGCATACTTATACATACACCAACACTCTCTCTGTTTTCGGTACAGTTTGGTACAGCAGTTCCTTGTCTTGTTATGCAAAGCTATACAAAGTGCTATCTGCAAATAGACATCCCTAATTTTGAACAGCTATCATAGAGGAAAAGCATCTACCATCAATTCTTAGGCTACTCTTATCTGAACGAATAGATATTTTAATGTCACTTTAGAACCCACTCGTGGCCTCAAAGTGCAAAGCGAAGATTTGCACTAATAGGTCGTGAACCCTAAACGCTTGGACTTACAATCCAGGCATACCAACTACAGAAGCCACGTCCAATCCTTGAGTTGCTGAATCCAATTTTGTTATACATGTATATAGCGCCATATTAAACGCATTTAATTTTGTATGTAAATAGAATTAACAAAACCCATCATGGTAACAGTCACAGCATTTTTTTTTGTAAAGCATTTCTACGTATTTCTAGCCAACTAGCTATATATAAATGTCTTAACAATTATTTGGCACAGGCAGTTTTGATAACACATAATGAAGTAACAAAATGGTCATGCGAAATGTTTATTTGAGACAAAAAAACAACACAAAAGTTCCAACAAAAACATATAGTAAAGTTTGCATGGTTCCCGTTGTGTACCAGGTGAAATAAATGGGTCATAGTATCTGGCTCTCACTTTCATTACATTAAATAAAGCACTTAACACGAGAAAATGGTCACTTTGCAAACATAAACACGTTTCACCTACCTATTTCACAGCTGTGGACATTGATCTCCCATTCTAATTAAAAAAGGGGAATATTTCTCATCCTGTCTTTCAGGAACAAATTGTGCCAAATAGAAACAAACAGAAAAATATTTAATGACCTTTGACTATTTCTTCACCCCCAAACCTTGTCGAATCATTTCTCTTTACTAGGAGGGAGTATTTTCTTAGAGACAGAGGTCAGAAAGGGCAGTGAAGTCAGTTTTATCGTCGTGACACGACATGTTCGAGGTATCCAGGTCTCCTGCATGCAGTTAACCTACATAGAGCTGGCTCGCACGTGATGGACGTTTAGATGTTTCGCTCTCATAAGAGTGGCTTATGTGTTTTGTTTAATTTTCTGTGTGTTTTATAGGAGAAGAATGCGATGCCGGAAGCATCGTAAGGCAACTTGTTTGACCTACATTTTCTGTTATTATTGAAGCTGTGTGCTCAAAGAGGATTTTCCAGTCTCACCGCTTCCAAACCAATATCGTAACACGTTATTTTTAATTTACGTACAGTACCAAGGACAAATTAGCACCTGTTCTTATTCGCAAAACATAATCTTCCTAAAGCAAAGAAAGAAAAAAAGCTGGGACTTTTTCCTTAAGAAGCGTCACCTGTTGAAAAAAACTGAAGTGAATAGTTTGGTTAAATTACATATTTAAGCACATTGGGCTTATATTGTATAATACATACACTACTAAATTCGTAAAACAAAAATAAATTTATAGTGCTCACAAATCCAGTGACAGTTCACATGATGGTAAATAACACATAAATATTCACAACGATTTACGAATCGATATGCCACATAATGTTGCTTTTGTTAGCGTAAAGGCTACACAGTGGGCTATTTGCACTTTGTCCATCGCGGGAAATCGAACGCCGGACTTTTACATTTGAAGTCTGCAAACTTACTACTTACTCATCGAGAGACTATATCATCCATCATGCGTTTCTTTCCTTTTCCACTCCCTAGGTGGACTCAGCAGATAGTCCAATGTGGCTTTGCTATAAGAAAACATATACACACACACACACATTCCTTTTCCCTATATTTTCTGTAGAACAATTCAAATTCATCAATCTATACAGTACATACTACATTCGAAACAAATCGCAGATATAAATTTCGTAATCACTTCTTTGCACATTCAAAAATTATTTCTTCTAACAAACAGCTCCAGAAAGTTTTACTATTATGTAATTACTGTGAACATACATCAAGTCGACATTAAAAATTACCCAACTTTATGATACGATATTCTTGTAGCATGTGCACGTTCCCCAGGCACGTTTTGTTTTATGAGAAATTTGTGTGGCAAAACCACTACGAATAACTGTTGCTGTTCTTAATATTGAGTTATTGACCAAAGTGGAGAGAGTCAGTAAACAACGTCAGTCACTTAATGGCACCACCCATTCACGTTAATAGATTGACCAAACTATGTAACACAAATTTTGTTCCTATTAAGTATGTATTCTTTCTTAATTGCTTGTGTTGTAAAATATGGCCATTATTCCCTTTAAATTTTGCTTTTGTGACCTAGATAATGAAATTTAGAAATTAACCTATTTTCTACGTAAAAAGGGGCAAATTTCCTTTACATAAGGTCTGAATAAAACAACATATGAATCAAGATTTACATGTATTTATACTAAAGTTGAGAATGTGGCACTGGGGCAGTGGACAATGAAGGGCCTGGATACATGATAGCAGATGCATTCTTGCCAGCCCGACGTTTGGAAGGGTCCACCATACAGAAGTAGCAATTGCTTGAGTAGTCAGTGGATTCACACCAAATTCTTGGAAGAACGAACTTCATGGCTCTCTTTTCCCCTTTGTACCGTTCTGCAAAAGAGAAAAATAAAATTATTGTGAAGTATAAATTTATTTCATCCACAACTAATGTGTAAGAGTTCATGCAAAATATTTTATATGCGATATTTTTCTATAATATTGGAAATTTAAAAAAATAAAAGATATATAAATTTTAAAAGGTCTAAAATTTGTAGAATATAAAATCTTACTATTCGAGCAAGCAAAAATTGTCCGTCTTACCTTCTAGAGTTTTTTGCAGTGCTTGCAGGTAAAATGAGGTGCCCAAGGTTTGTCTTCATCCTCGACAGACATACCGAAGTATGCCTTGTAGGCTTCACACATGTTAGCAGATGTTGTCACAGAGTACGTTTTCGCTCTTGTCTTGATAAATTGGCCACATACATTGCAGAATGTGTATGGAGAATGCTTGCAGCTTCTTGATGCCATCTCTGATAAAATCAGATAGGTCTATGTGTTCACTTAGGCAGCTAGAACTAAACTGAAGTAGTAAGTGATGAGCCCCTGTACATATATTACTATGGAAAGTTCTAGAAATTTCTAAAAGGTTCTTGAAAATTTTCGTAACTTCGACAACATTCGAGAAAATTCTTGTAAGTTCGAAAAAAATTCTCTATCAGTTACTCAGCACTGAATCTACCTGGAATGTTCTGTAAAATAAGTAAATTTGAAAATTTCATTACTCAGATCACAAAAGCAAAGTTTGAAGAGAAAAATAGGTCTTTTCCATTTACTTTAGACATATGCAATTGGGAAATAACGCTTTCTGCCCAGGAACAGGATAAAGTAAAAATTTTGTTACATGGTGTTATCAATTTTAGAACACATTTACAGCTTAAAATGTGATAAATATTTAATGACATCGTGCAGATTCGAGCACGGTTGAGCAGCTTCAAAAATTTAAATTCTATCAAAGGGTCGACCCATGCTTCTTTTTATAGGATATATGTTAAAATAAAATACAAACCAAGAGGTATAACATTTTGCAAACATTCGTGTTAGTTATGTTTACTAAAACCTAAAGGAAAACGTACAAACTTTTATATTTTTATTTTTATTATTTGTTATTAGAACCATGCACACATCATAGAATTTATCACATAGCCAATGTTTATATACTACACTCGTAAATTCAGAAAACTAAGTAATGTGAAGTTGTAAAAATATCAACCAAAACATTTCAACTTTTTCTGAAGTTTGTACTTTTAAACGTTCTGCAAAGTAAATTAACGATAATATTTTTGTGTGCAAAATTAAAAATAAAATAAAATTGATATTGTGGAAGATAATTGTGGTGTTATGGAGTAAGTCTTATTAAACTGGTTATTTTATGCAGGTCATCTTTGGCGACATTTCTGTTAGTTGTCTTTCCCTTTGGTGCTAGTGAACAACATGTACTACACCGAAGACAGTCATCACCTCCGCTTCCTGAAAAATACAGTGTTTATGTCAAACCATTGCCAAGTAACAAAAAACCATCATTCGTTTTCTTTTGTTGGAGAACAAAGACAGCCTCCCAAATTTTCTCTGAAGAAGTTAGACCAACAGAAAGAACTACCTGAATCTTCTTTACCTAAGTATCAGCTGCCTTTAGTTCCTCATTTTCAGACAAAAAAACTAGAACAGTCTTCTAAAGTTCAATTGAGTAGCCCTTCAGTCTCTAAAGCATCTATTAAATTAGAACATCAGGAACTGAACAGTCAATCGCAACACCAATTTTCAACTCAAATAGTTAAATCTCAGTTGCCTCTAACACCACAAGTACAGTCACATAAGAATCAGTCCAATCAGTATGAAAATCATCCCACACTTTCCCCTCAGAGCTACTCCAAGGTACAAACTTCACCTTCCCCTAAATCTCAGCATCAGACCTTGGCCCAGTCTCTAAAAAATCATTACCAACTTCCTATTCCAGCACACACTCTATCACCCCATAAACAGTTTAATTCAGAACAAAGTCAAATACCACAAACTTACTCACTGCAACACAAACATCTCAAAGATGAATCTCTCCCATCCAGTAACTCAGACAAAGCTGATGACATCCAGCATAAAAAAGCTTCGCAAGTGATATTCATCAATGGTCAACCTATTGTAATTAATCCAACAGAAAGCAAAAAAGACACCATCATCAGCAATTAATCAAAACTTCCACGATTCTCATGCATTTCTATCTTCTCCAACCACAGATGCAATTTTCAAAGAAAAGTTATTAGGATCAGTTCAATCTCAAGTACAATCTGTGATCCAAAAGGCTCCAGCATCAGAAATTGAATACAATAAGGGAGGTCCAGCAAGTGACAGAGACAACAAAGACGATGCTTACGTGGTCTACTATTATTATTACTATGATGATTATGACGAACCAAACAATAAAACAAGTCCTTCTTTAAAATTTGATGATATTCCAAACTTGGAAAATTACGACAAGTCAAAAACTGAAACTACCAATGTTAAAAAAGATGTAAGAAGAGTTGGTCAAAGAGGAAATGTTCCCACTAACGTCATTAGCAATGCGTTTTCAGACACCTCTTTATCTAAAGACCGCTCAGGCCAGCCAGGAACGTCATCTTTAAATAACTCTGCTCAGTCAAAAATTGTTGATATTTCTTCCAAACCTGCAAAAGACCCTGTTTTGCCTATTGCTCCGGTATCTAATGTATATCGTTATGGAAACGACGTGTCACGTTTTCCCGTAACCCAAGACTTGGTTAATCATACTACCAAAAATCAAAAGTCAACAATAGTTACTGACATTTCTGTTGAAGATAAAGAAGATAACCTATCAGTGAATCCTGATGTTCAAGATTATTCCACTACTATTTTTTCAGAAGATGACCTATCCTCCAAATCAGACTTATTTAGTTCTGTGAAAGAGAGCGAATCAGGAGCTGAGATAAATGAAATTGTCGAGGCTCAAACTGAGTCACTGACAAGAAGAGATCCAACTATTGAAATAGAAGTCACGAAAACAATAGAATCTACAACAACAGAAGAACCTGTAACAACTACAGTAACTGTTCCAAGCCGTTTCAGTAATCGTCGACGCTTCGGGTCGAGAAGGCCACCAGGGTCGTTTAGATCACGCAGACCATCAGTGCTAGACTCAACTACAGCAAAAGTCGTAAAAACAGAAGCACCAAAAGAAAGTACAGAAAGTGAAGAAAGCACAACAGTCTCTACTACTACCATTAAACCTGTAACTACAACATCTAGTAGATCGAGGTTTCGATCTCGTTTGGGTAACAAAAGATTGAACACAGGATTTAATCGTCAAAGGCCTTCATTTAGAAGAAATCGTTTCAGAGGATCAAATAACGACAGTAACAAGGAAAAGGATGAAGAAGATAGCGAAATTGAGAAGAAAAGTACAGAGAAAGAAACAACAACTACGTCAACTACAACTGTAACAGAATCTTCACGGCCCAAGCCACGACGACGTTTTGGAAGTTTTAGCAGTTCGCGACGTTTTGGAAACAGTCAAAGTAGGTCTTCATCTACAACAGTTAGCTCTGAATCTACATCAAACGATGAAAGCACGACAATCAAAACAACCACTGCAACTTCTCGTATTCGTTCAAGCAGTATCTTTGGTCGTTCCAAAACTAGGTCTCGTCTTTCCTTTTTTCGACGGGGACGAAACGGTTTTAGTCAAGGCAGTAAAGCAGAAGAAGAACCAGAAAATAATGACGATGAAACGGTGGAGGAAGAAGAAAAATCCTCAACTCCTAAAATAGCTGATAAAGCCACTGTTACATCTTTGTCAGTGGAAGATGAAACCACCACGACAACTGACTCCTTAATTAGTAGTAATGAAGACGAATATGATGTAGAAGAAGACAAAGAATTGCAAACATCAGAAGACCCAACAACCACTACAACAGAGAATAGCAGATTTTCAGGGCTTTTTAGAAAAAGGAAACGACCAACATTGTTTAGAAACCGTCCACGTCTTTAACAGATCGCATTGAGATTTTATTGCTTATAAAGACTAAATTGTGCCTGAGACTTGCACATTATTTCAGATGAGTAGGTCACACAGGTATCGAACTATGAAAAAAATACCAACTCATATCCATTTGTATTGTTGAATTTCTGAGTTATTTGGTTTTATTTTTTATGGATTGGTTAAGATTTATTTGAGATCAGAATGATTTTGTTTATTGTGAAGTGCAGATATAGTGTAATACTTTGTTAATAAACGTAAAAAATGTATCCATAACTGTAATATTTAAAAAAATAATAATAAAAATTCACGGAAATATTATGATTTAAGCTTTTACGTTATTTGTAATTGGATGCGTAAAGAAGGCTTAATTTATTAAACTCCAAGAATTTACAATAAGATTGTAGCAACCAGATAGTAATCCTTGTTATGGTAAGTAGCCTACTGAAGTCACCAGATAGTAATTCTGGTTATGGTAAGTAGCCTACTGAAGTCACCAGATATTTATCCTTGTTGCTCGCCCTCCCAGCCGTGGGGGCGTTATAATGTTACGGTCAATCCCACTATTTGTTGGTAAAAGAGTAGCCCAAGAGTTGGCGGTGGGTGGTGATGACTAGCTGCCTTCCCTCTAATCTTACACTACTAAATTAGGGACGGCTAGCGCAGATAGCCCTCGAGTAGCTTTGCGCGAAATTCAAAACAAACAAGTAATCCTTGTCATAGTAAGTAGCCTACTGAAGTCACCAGATAGTAATCCTTGTTATGATAAGTTGCCTACTGAAGTCCTTTTCAAATAATTTTAATCGTCAATTACCAACTCTATGTTTACTTACATTTTGGTTGTTTGCTTAACAAGACCACCATGGAGAACGAAAACGTCATAGAATCTAACTATATACTTTAAACAAAATTACGAACTACCAAGCAACAGCTTAATAATCAGTTCAAAAATAATTTTTCAAAGCAATTTAACCTATATCTTAAATAATCACCAACAGATTTATATCTCTTTTCATTCAGCCGTTAGTACATTTATGTTCATCCCATTCAGTTAGTACTGAATTTTGTATACGTTGAAGTTTCTGTACATGTGTGGGTGCTATGTTAATCCAGGCAGGTGATGCATATTCTATTGTTGGTCTAATGTACGTTTTGTCCCAAAAGGCAAGCAATTTTAGGGAGAGTAATTCAAACCTGCAACCTGTATAATTGGGAGTCGAGCGCTCTAACTACTAAATTATATAACGCCAAGAACTATTAACATGTTGTGAGCAATTTTTCATACATTATAAATTCGATATAGATCTTCTAGTCGGTTTAAACAACGTTTGATCATGTAAAATACGATTTGAGTCACACTTTTATAGTGTTTTAAGTTAGAGTTTTATCTGGATAGTTGCCTGCTAGAGGGCTAATAACACAAGATCTATGTTTATTTGTTTATTATTAAGTACAAAACTGGCTATACACAACCCAGTTTTAAGCAGTGTGAGCATTTACATCGCTGATCTACTGGGCATATAACAATAAAGAAGTTCCCGAAAGTTAAGAATCTAGAAATTTCGTGCACCATGTGGAAACAAATGTACAACATCATACGATATATATTGAAGTAGTTAGTTGATGACTTCATGGATGACGTAGTTCAGTTTTAGTAGTGAGTTTTGGGTTGTTGTTTTTTTATTTATTTTGTAAGTTAAGCGTACTTACTATTATGGTCGTGGTTTCTACTGAAATGTCGTTTCTGAACTTGCGCCATAACATGTATCAAAGTGGATGTAGCCTATAACAAACAATATTGAAGAAATAAAGCCCCTCGGTGGCATAGCAGTACGTCTGCAGACTTACAACGCTAGAAGACGAATTTCGATACCCGTGGTGGATAGAGCACAAATAGCCCAGTGTGTAGCTTTGCACTTAACTACAAACAAACAATTGAAGAAATAAAGTAATTCGTTATCGCTACGTGGACTGGGCCTGTGATTAATTTTAACAAATAAAAGAACCTGCACAACGATAGAACACGGTACAACACTTCTGTTGGGAGTGAGATTAGTTTGGTGAAATATTAAGACAAATCGATCATGCAATGAGATTAAAAAATTCTCTAATGTTTGTGAAACAATTAAAAGAAAGATAAGAGTAAAGGAATAGAAAATTAAAAGAATAAAAATGGAAAATTAGCAAAACAAGATAAAAATAAGAGCAAGAAGAGTTTTAGCAAATTAAAAAAAGGTCATAAGAGGCAGAAATTTAAGAGAGCAGTTAAAGAAAGAAATTAATATTGAAAGAATTATAAACAAATATATATCTGATTAAAAACGTAATCTATGAAATTATTGGTTATTGAAGGATGTACAGAAGGATCACAACAACAAATCTAAAAAAGTGCAAAAGATATCACCGAAGCACAGAAAGGCTGTAATGACTGATGAAGTGCAGAAAAAAAAAAACATGGCTTTAATTGTAAAATAGAAGAAGTACAACAAGATATCAGTGACAGTTTAAATCATTTTAAAAATCAGTCTGTAAATACAAACCTTTTTCTGCATCTCCCTAAGAGTTCCAACCTAAAACACCAGTTACTATTAAACATGGAATCTACTGATCTACAGCTTTCACTATTATTACAATGTGGTGAAACCTGTTATTCCAGGACCTTCCTAAAATATTCTGGTCATGACATTACCAAATTAATTACAGAATTTTGCTGGCAAGTTTAACAACATCGCCCAAAAAAGAAATGAATAGAGAATGATGGAAAGGTATTATAGGAGGTACATATACTTAAGGTCCACGAACTTTCAAGATATTGTGTGACGCACAATCTAATAAGCAAACACTCACATAAAAATATCAAATATGTAACTTACAAAAGTCATTTTTATTGTCATAATTAAATAGATGTGTAGCAATCCTTAATATTTCAAGATGTAGTTTGATAATCTTTTATAGTTAAAATGAAGTTATATAAATTCTTTACCTTTCACTATTTTACAACATTTGTACATTTTTATTGATACTAATTAGCAACAGTGTCAAGAAATAATGATTAGTTCTTTCGAGGTAACGATTTAATAGTAATTGTTTATAATAAAAAAACACCAAATCTGAAGCAAGTACATAAAATCTCATACAATCAGTGTGACTCCACATTACATGTATTTAATTTACTTTGACATGTATATATAGCAATTGATAAATAAATCATTTCTCTAATATAATATCACTTTGGACATTTTGATTTCTAAGCTCAGTTAACTTAAATGTAGCTGTAGTTCTTCGGTGGTACAACTAATGTCAAAAAAAAAAAAAAAGAGAGAGAGAGTACCTGTATCCTAGATGAAAGTTATGTAAATTCATGGTTAACGAAAGGTTATCTTAGGACAAACAATGTTTTCTTTATATATCGTTTATACAAATCCCCAAAACGCCTATAAAAAACAGCAAAACACAAAATATGAAACCGAAAATTTGCATGGATCTCCTCATGGGCCCATCAAACCTTCATGCCAAATACGGTGAAGATCCATCAACAGGGGCAAAGTAGTGGTAAAAAACAACACGAAAACACTCATAAAACGGCAAAATGCAAACCTGAAAACTTGTGTATACTTCTCCATGGACCTAATGAGCCTATATATCAATTTTGGTATCAAGATCCATCCGCACCCTGCGAAGTATTTACATGAACATAAACAGCTAGTACTGTTATATTAATATAGATGGCGATAGTGTATTAGAGCTACGTGTGACGTTTCTTGATGCCAATCCGCGTCCTGATAATAGAAAAGAATAAAGTTCTCTGTGACTGGAAGCGGGGACGAAACATGAAAATCATGACCCTTTTTGCAAATCTAGATGCACACATAATGAAAATTTCGCGAAGTTGGGGCTGCACATCGTGTAAGAAAATGTTTCTTCAGTATCATATTAGCAAGTTTCATTATAGTATGATGGTGACAAAAGCCTTAAATTTTGACGAAGATTTGGATTTTAATTGCTAATTAAATAATGTTTAATTGTTAAATATCGTATTTTAAAAAATTCTGACGGAAACAGTGTTCGATCTCTTAAAATAATTTATGAGTGATCATCTCAATTACTGAAATATGAGAAATAATCGTAAACTTTCTCGGTTAGTGGAGGAACGGAGGTGTCAAAAGATCACTCCACACTATTTTAAAAGGCCTACAATCATACGATTTTCTTTGTTAAATAAATACTTCACTTTCATATAAATCGTTTAAATTTTTTGCATATTAAAATTTTTTCTTACTCTATAATGTGCCAATTTTTCCCAGCGGTAGTGGTGGTGGATGAAGGTGGATTAGTAACCCAAATTTCAATCTCGTTAAAACACAAATGTTTTCACAATTCAACCAATAGGCTCTGGATATTTACTTTTTCAGTATTTTTTCAATTTTTTACTGGAGAGGGCACGTGTGGCAGAGCCTACTATGGGGAAAATATAGCATCGCCACTGATGCTATGTTCTTGGGCAGTTGAATATGAACACAAGGTGTCAAAGGGCCCACAGTGGTTGTTTTGTTGTTGTTTCACAGTCTTCACGGATAATTTTTAAATCGAAAGGTGTGCTGTATTGCACTAATGATACCTGTAAGGTAGCTAAGTTGTTACAAGAACGCAGGTTTTTAAGTTTTTAATCTATAATCTATAATCTTTACATAACTACATAAGTAGTTTTCTTATAAATAACTAAACAACTGTTTGATTCGTAGTTCAAGAAAGTAAGTAAAACAACTTAAAAACTATGTCCTTCTAGTCTTCGTTTACATACACTACATGGCCAAAAGTATGTGGACACCCACCATCACCACTCATATGTGCTTGTTGAACACCCCATTCCAAAACCATGGGCAATAATAAGAAATTGGTCCCTGCTTTGGTACTAAGACAGCCTCCACTCTTCTGGGAAGGCTTTTCAATACATTTTGGAACATGGCTGCAGGATTCGCTCCTTTTCAGCTACAATAGCATTAGTGAGATCAGGCAAGAGGGCCTGGCTCACAATTGGTGTTCCAATTCATCCCAAAGATGTTCAATGGGGTTGAGAACAGGGCTCTATGCAAGCCAGTCAAGTTATTCCACACCAACTTCGGCAAATGTGTCTTTATGGACCTTGCTTTGTGCATGGGGGCATTGTCATGCTGAAAGAAAAAAGGGCCTTCACCAAACTGTTACCACAAAGTTGGAAACACCCAGTTCTCTAGAATGTTATTGTATGCTGTAGCATTAAGATTTCCCTTCACTGGACCTAAAGAGCCTAGTCCAAATGATGAAAAACAGCCCCAGACCATTATCCCTCCTCCACAAAACTTTACAGTTGATACTATGCATTCAGACAGGTAGCCTTCTCCTAGCATCTGCCAAACCCAGATTCGTCTGTCAAACTTCCAGAATAGTGAAGTGCAATTCATCATTCCAAAGAATGCATTTCCACTGCTCCAGAGTCCAACAGCAGTGTGCTTTACCCCAATCCAGCTGATGCTTAGCATTGCACATGGTGATCTTAGGCTTGTGTGCGACTGCTTGGCCATGGAAACCCATTTCATGAAGATCCCGACAAACAGTTCTTGTGCTGACATTGCTTCCAGAGGCAGTTTGGAACTTTGTAATGAGTGTTGCAACTGTGGACAGACTATTTTTACGTGCTACACGCTTCAGCACTTGGCATTCCCATTCTGTGAACTTGTGCAGCCTACCACTTCATAGCTGAGCTGTTGTTGCTCCCAGACGTTTCCACTTCACAATAACAGAACATACAGTTGACCAGAGCAGCTCTAGCAAGGCATAAATTTGATGAACTGACTTCTTGGAAAGATGATTTCCTATGACAGTGTCACGTTGAAAATCACTGAGCTCTTCAGCATGATCCATTCTACTGCCAATGTTTGTCTATGGAAATTGCATGGCTGTATGCTTGATTTTATGTACCTGTTAGAAATGGGTGAGGCTGAAATAGCCAAACCCACTAATTAGAAGGGGTGTCCACATACTTTTGGCCATGTAGTGTACATGCAAAACCTACAAGAAATATCTGAAATAATTATGAATTGAATTTTTCAAAAAAAATATTGACATTAGTCAAAAAATGACAAACACAACAAGAGGCTACGACTTCCCCCTTCTGCATCCACTCTGATCACGAGTTGATTTCCAACTCATGAAACTGAAATATTCAATATAACCTAATTACCGATTTTAATATTTGGGCATGTACAATTTGTTGTCAAGAAAAACTCATGATTTTCTTACTCCTATGGCAACTATTTCTACCAATGGTAAGTTGCTACAACATACATTACTCATTCTGTAACTGAATCCACTTATCACAAACTTACACATAAATGCATTAATGTGATAGTTTTATTCTTTGATAGAATTTCCTTAGTTTTATTAGAGAACTTAGTTTTCTTTCCTTCATCAGAGTAATGTTCCATTATGTGTAACTAACAGTACTGTCTGCCAGAAGGCAGTGGGAGTCTTTCCCAGTGATTTACATTAAGGTTAAGTGCTTATTAAAGAATAATTTTTTTTTCAAATTTAGAAGCTAGCAGAACGTTTTTAGAATTTTGTGCAGCCTGGATATGCACTTTCTGTCAACTATTTTGAAATACATGAAATGCACCATTGACAACGACAGTGAAATTGGCAAACATTTATTATCCATACATTAATAAAGAAAATACTAAAAGTGCACAACCAAATATTCACAATAAACAACTCGTTACAGTAAAACTGAGAAATATTTTATGGACCACTGTAAGTAGAAATAACATACATACACACAAAGAAATCAAGTCACTTTAAGACATTTTTAGAACAAATTTACATTATATTCACAAATAAAATGTGTTACATTTCTCTGCTATAAAGATTTTTACCAACATCACCATTAAGTGGGGTCCTACAATCAGCAACCCAACTACTGATTTCTTTTTCACATTCATGACGTCTGTAATAGGTCCCAAAGTGACATGTTTGGCCATTTGTACAGAAACAGAAAGAGCACATCAGATGTTTCTAACAAGATTAAATTTTACAGCATATTCAACTATTTCAGAAGTTTTTTCATGTTCTAAATTTACAACAGTGATTTAGAAAAAAAGATGATTTACATAATACATTTAGATCACCAATAGTCTTCACAAGAAGACAAGTTTCCACACAAGAACTTCTTGTCAAATTCAAAACACAAAATAATACCTGATATGAAAAGGTGAAAAAAACACAACTGATTCAACTGCTACTTCTAACTAGAACTGAGATGAACTCTTCTTTTTCTGATGGCAAAAACGATAAACTTTTAGGTGTTAAAATATATTTTTAAAGCATTTCCTCCAACTGACTTTGACTGTCACACTTCTGTTTTCTGCTACAGGCCCCCAGTTTGTTCTTGATACACTTCAATCACATCATCATTTTCCATTTCAAGCTTTAATTTTAAAAAAAGTAATTCCATTAATCACTCTTCTTAACTTACTGGGATGAATAAATTCAAATTTTCTAAGTATGTGTGTACAAACTTTATGGAGGATTTTATTCCAAGTTATCAAAATACAGAAAGAAGTGGGTCTAAAAAAAACAACTTATTATTGTACTATTACAAAAAAACTTTAATGCTTTTTCTTATAAAATCATTTTCCTAGTTAATTATATTTTGCATATACAAACTAGTTATACAAAACATTAAAAACATGTCAATTACAAATTGTATTTACAATAATCCATTCACTTATTTATACATCATGGAGAACTTTTACTAAGTCTCCTATAAATTTGAATATACTTCTTTTTGAAACAACTTTGAAATTTATGCTCAGGTATGATACATTGGAATTTCAAGACAAGCTAGGACAGCAATTCCTAATATTTTATCATACACATACCTGTTTGGGCGTTTCATCATCATTTATTCTTCTACCATCAAAAAGGAATCTTAGCGAAGAGACTGGAACACCCTAATAAAAAGAAAGCTTCTGTTACGCAATGACATGCGTAAATAGCATTTTACCACATACTACAGAAAAGAATGTTAAATTTGGAAATATTCACATTAACAAGTGCCCCCTACTGAATAATCAGAGAGGATGTTTTCCAAGTTTATATATACCTTTACAAGAAAAATTAAAGTTAGTACAATTCCACTTTTACATGCCAGGACTAGAACATAGGAGGACATTAAATGTTTTATCACATTCTAATAAAAGCTACAAGAAAAGCAGACTTAACATTTGTATAAATGTTAACAATTCTAACTTGTATGATGTTGCACTTTTGTTCCAAATTTCTTGTATGTGAAACTTTCCTGAAAATTACTTTTATGATACAATGATGTGGAAATATGTATAATATAGAAGTTTCATTCACATTGTCTTAGAATGTTCTTACTGAATGCTAAACATTTGGCACTTTTTTATTTTTCACTGAAAAATATGCTTTGAAACAGTAATGTTCATAACCTGTTATATGAAATGGGCACAAAACCTTCAGGTAAATTTATCAATATCCCACACCTGCCAAACTGAATTACAAGTTGCATTTAAATCTTTTAACCCCACCTTTATTTAAGTTGCTTGTAAACAGCAAAGCATGCTCCAAAAGGTAAAAAACAGTCCAATTATCTCGTATCACTTCTTAAATTTATTCTACATAATATAGCCATTTCTTTTTTAAAATCCACTTCAATGAATCATATCACAGTTCATTTAAAAAATAAAAAGTAGTCAAACAACTGTCACAAAAGAAATCCTTCTCTCTTCCATACTTCTCTTATACAAAAATTTTCAGTAGCAAAAACTGAATGCTATCTGTTCTTAAACTTTTTTACAAATAATATGCAATTAATTCATCAAAATTTATAATCATTTAGCCTTATCAACTGGTTATTCTTTAGTTGCTTATGATACAAGATAATAACAAAACACCTACATTTCAAAGATGAATCATAACAATGTAAATCATACTTTAAAAGAAACAAAAACTGTTTTTACAGTTCTTTTCCAATTTTTTTCAAATCATGAAATATCCATTATTCTGAACTTACATTTCTTCTTATGGAATCAATACAACAAATTCATTACAATTATTATAAAGCCAGTATTTCTCAAAATGATTTTCTCTCTCTCTATACAGGTTCTATGACAATTCACTACTGAACATTTTGCTGCCAATCTTTTCATTACCAAATGCTACCAGTTCCCCCCTTCAGAAGTACAAAAAAGCACAAGACGACTGCTAAAGGTTTATGACCCAGCAGATAAACTACCCTTTATTTATGGAATTTCTCACAGCCCAAATCTTTTTTAAATGTTCATATCTTCCATAATTTTAAATAAAATGTTTCACAACTTAAGAACATTTTTTATTTTAAAAGAGTGCTTCTCTATTACACTAATATTTTACTAACTAGAGTGTTTGTCTAATGAACTAATACTGACAAAAATATTTTTTATTTCATGATGTTAAATGATATACAAGGTGGATGAGAGCTTGACCTAAAATTATCAAACAGCAAAATGACCTGGTAGTAAAACATCCAGTAAGGAAAAGACCAGTAGCAAACTGTCCAGTCACCACTTCCACACAAAGCTTTTACATAAATCTGATCAATATATACTGCTATCATTAATTGTAAGTATGAAGTAATTTTCTTTTGACTGCATCTAATCCTTGTTTTCTAGTGATGAAAATGAAAAACTTTCTATCCATTATTACATTTCTCTATATTCTGCTACTTTAAAATTTTTTTCAGATTTACTGTATCCTAGTACTCAATGTAAACATTTCTAGATTTATATTATGCACTTCTACTACTTAGCTTTACTACTGCACCAGATAGATCTTGTTATTCATAAAGTTCTATGGTTAGTTTTAAAAAATTGAGTATAGCAGTTTACCTCTCTAACAAATGTTTCCTTTCTTTAGAAATATGTCTGGTTTATTCACTCTCTTGGTTAATTAGTAATAGTACTGAACAGAAATTTTATTTCTGTCTTACTTTAATACATTTGTGTTTTCTCTAAATGACAGAAATTAATTTAAAGCCAAGTGTTTCAATTATAATATCATCAGCTAATTATTTCTATTACTTATCCTTGTGCAACAATGTGCTTGCATTTTTATAGTTTTTATTGTTTGAGCATTTTCTTCCATTCATTTTAAAATACAAATTCATATCTCTATTCAGCAGTTGTATGAAATATTATTATTATTATACCCAATTATTTTCTGATGAAATAAATTTTTCCTTCCTGCCAAAACTAACCATACCTTATCTATAAGGTGATTATTTACATTTCTTTCACCCTGACTTGGAATATAGACCAACAAAATTAGAACATTAGTCATCTTGAGCATACTTTAACAAAAGTAAACTTCATTCTTGCTAATTATTAGCATACAAAATATTAATATTTACACCTAAATTACATCATTTAGAGAAACAGGCTTGCTTTTTCCTAAGGTTACACAGTTGTTTAATCTTGCCACGGAGAGAAAAGCAAGCCTCGTCAATCCATAATATGGTAAATATTGCTAATTTATACATGAGCTACAAATAAAAATGACCATTCCTATGTTGCTCCTGACAGAAGTTCTAAAGTGATTGTATCTGCACATATACAGACTCAAGTGTCTTATTCATGACCTTTCAGACTGTTGAATGTAGTAGACTGATGTGTCTGGCAACTGGACTGAAGCCATATTCCTCATGAGAATTTCTTTATCCAGTAAACAAAGTGTCATTTGTCCGACTTCAGTTACAACCTCAAGAGATGTACTGGGACACCATTATAAGTTTATCATCAGCACTAAATTATAGAATGTTTGATGGTAGTTTTGTTCATAATCAGTCATAGTTATTTTTGAACTGGGATTATATTTCCCATCATCTCATTACTTTATCTGCCAAATATTACAGATTTGTAATTATCAGTTTTTGACTTATGGATACAAGAATAGACTAACTTTATAATAACCCTATTTGCCATCTATTTCCATACCTAGATTTAACTCATCCACAAAGTATGTACTTGAATGTTTAGATTATATTTGAACACCTGAATTACTTTTTGAATTGTATCTACTTGAATTAATATGACAAAATTTAAACTAATCTTTATGAACAATACTACAACTAACACCACAAAACAGACTAAAATCGTTCATACTTTTAACATTATACACACACACGCACAGTTAGCTACTATATATAAAATATAGCCTGTGATAACTAGTTTAAACTTCATCTGAAATGCTTCTTTATAGTATTGACTTCCTTACACCTTACCCCAGTGCAAAAAAACAAGCTCTTATTTACAGATATTTTGGAATATATAGAGAAGTCTGTTATTTTGTATTAGGCTTGAAACAAAACAATGGCTAAAAGGAGCATTTTGGGGTGTTTTTTTTTATTTCTAACAAATCTCTGATTAGCAATTTTTCTCTAACTGTTGGACTAGAAAATTATTTTATTGTTTTCATTTAAGATTAGTAGGTTAAAGAAGTTATAGTATCAGAGATAATTACTGAATGTCTTGCACTGGAGCATAATCAAAATTGTTTGAGTGATATATTTCTAAAACACATTTATCCTTAAATGATAAGAAAAGCCTGTAAAGGGTAATAATATTAAGGCAATTACATATTAGCAACTGAACATAATTAAAATTTATAAAGTAAAAAAAACAACATATAATTGATATAACATATTACAAGTTTAATTAGTCATTTTAAGTCACAAAAACTCAAATCTTGTATACTTTCACACTTGCTTTAAGATAACCTCTGTAAAATAGCTTCACAGAATAATGCTTACAGACAAATCACAATCAGAATTCTTGAACTTCTGATAAACACTTCAGCTGAAAAAGTTCTTTAAACTACAATGCCGATCGGCAACACAGTGCCACGGACGAGTTAATTCGTTCTCAATAATACCTAACTTCAACGCTAGATGTCAGTACCACACATGCATTTGACCTACTTGCAAATTGTTTCACTTTCAATTCAAAATGGGATTACGAAAAAAGTTACAAAATGAAAAAAGCATTAGAGTTGTATTTTGAACTTGGTTCAAAGTTGCCGCAGCAGCTGAAATACTTTGCAGTCAACAGGTTAAACCATATGTTAATTAATAAAACCATCAGCCATAAAAGAGTGAAGTTCCAAAATGGATTTTTGCATATCATTTAATCATGTACCTGTAAAATGTCCTTTTCACTCACATTAAGAATCAAATGTGTCAAGAGACAACAACAACAAAATAAAAACAGAATGACTATTCTTACTTGTTTTAACATGAAAAAATGTGTGTCAAATGGTTCACTTCATAAGTTGAAAGTAACAATGGCAACAAGTCTGGGCCTCTGTTAACCCTTTTTCTATGGGCTTGGTATAATATACAAGATTTCATCTACATATTTGAAGACATTTAGTATTTGCACTATAACTTTCGACACAGCAAATGTATCTTCACAAAATTTGGTAGATTTTTTAGTAAAGATTACACTATTTTGCACATAAAAAATCATTTTTCTTAATGAAACATTTCTACTAAAGATTTGTTTGTCAAAATAATGTTTATTTGCTAGTCTAAGTGCAAAGCAGCATCATGTTATGATTGAAAACTATTCATTGTCCCAAAATTTTCAAATATTATTTGCATAATCTCTAAAACTTCTAAAATACATTTGAAACATTTGTGAGACTATATATTTTATGTTACTGTCTATACTCTTATGTTACTTGACTAACCTTATAAACATCATAAAAAATTAGGAAATAAAAATAAATTTTGTTTTCTTTCGTGCTAGAATAACTACATATTAGAACATGAAAATACAAATGTTTAGTATAAGTAGACTAAGTGTTGTAACGCTATACATTTAGTTATTTATTATATTGACCTTCTAGTCATGCCTAGTTAACATTACATAACTTCTTGATGACAAGAAACCCACTTGAACAAAAAAATGTATCTCAGAATGGCTGGTGTGGATATTAACACTTTTATTGATAAGGAGAGAACAACATTTTGACCTTCCTAGGTCATCTTCAGGTTAACAAAGAGAGAGAGTTTGAATGTAACTGTTAACGGACATGTCTTAGGGATGAAAGTATAAACAGATATATGATTTTATGGAATGTTGCAGGTGGACGTTAGGTTATTAATTAGGACTGGAATAAAGGTCTTCCTTTATATTGGTTTAATTTTGGTTTTAGTAGCTGTATAAGTAGGGTTTCTTTGATTTTGTGTTTGTTTATATTTGTTTCCCTACTTAATATCTGGACGTTTTCTATGGTTATGTTGAGTTTATTTGGTTTGCAGTGTTCAAAATGTGTTTTTTTTTGCGTTCTTTGAGTCTAGTTTCCATTTTTCTGCTTGTTTCTCCAATAATGAAGTCGTGGCAGTTGTTGTATTATATTTTATAAATCATGTTGACGTTATGTTTGTCATTGTGGTTTTTACATAGTATGGACTTTAGTTTTGTACCTGATTTTTGAATAAATTTGGGGTTTACTGGAATGTTGCATTTTGTTACGAGTTTTTTCAAAAGGTTGGTTATTTTTTTGCTGATGTTGGGAACATATAGTATGCAGCAGTATATAGTTTTGTAGTTTGTTGTATCTTAGGATTTATTGTTGGTCTAGGTGTGTGCATATAATTTTTTCCACAGTTTTTTGGGGAAATCTGTTGATGAAGTGTCCTTTTATTTTGTTGATTTCATCATTAATTTATCAGGTAAGCATAGTTTTGTGGCTGTATTTGTTTTTTTAACACACTGAGTTTTTGTTTCATGTGCTGAGTCACAGGGAATGTATAATCCAGTATGGGTAATTTTTCTGTTTTAAATTGTGTATCAGCTTCAGTGATTTTGAGGTTAAGAAATACTATTTGGTTAGTTACTTTCTTTTCACAGGTGAACTTAATGTTGGGATGTATCGAGTTAACATAATTGAAAAACTAAGTGTGTGTTCTGTAAAGGTGAATCCAGCAATTTTATCATCAACATACTTGTACCATTACAGTGGCAGGTGTAAGGCTGAATTGATCGCTTGTGATACAATCTTTCTCATAAAAATGTTGGCCATTTATCTGTAGGTAGTTTTAGTTGTATGGAATTCTATAAGGGTTACTTGGGATGCGTTATCAATGGGTTGGGGTCTTGGATATAAAGTTCTAAAGCTGTCTTGCAGGCTTCAGTTGTTGGGACTTCTGTGAAGAAGGAGATCACATCAAAACTGACCATTAAGACTTTACGATCTAGTTGATTAAGAATATATTTCAAGTTGAAAGTGTCTTTGAAAAAGGATCCAGCTGATATTACATATTCAGAAAATGCCACACTATATATTCACCGAGGTTGTAGTTAAATGATTCATAGGTCGACATTATGGGTCGTTGTGGACAATCAGGTTTATGAGGTTTGAGGGGCCATATAGTTGTGGTGTGCACAAGTCGGTTTTACATAGGTACGAATAAATGTTTTCTGAGATTGCGTTGGTTGTTTTCATTTGTAGTTTTATTTTGTTTAACTGGTTTTCACAAGTTTTTGTTGGATTTGTGTTTAGTGGCTTAAATTTGTTTGTATCTGACAAGATGCTCATTTTTTGAATGTATTAATTTGTGTTCATTGTAACTACAGAATTACCTTTATCTGCTTTTAGAATTTTAATGTTGTCTTGTTTTAAGTTGTTGAAAGAATTAATATATTTTGCAAGAGGTTGTTTTAGATTTCTGTGAAATTATGTTGATAGTTTTGTGTGAAAATTCTTTGAAAAAGTTGTTTAAAGATACTGTTTTGAGATGTTTCAGGGAAATAGATGTTTTCAGTTCTACCTGGAAAGATCAGGTTGTTGGTTGTCGGTAGAACTGTTGTCAAAGTTGTCTTCTTTCTGGTGGTTGTTTCTCATTGTTTTGTTAGGGTTTTGAGTTTGTGTGGAGTGGATCACCAGTCTTCGAGATAGGTCTCCCAGACAGGCTTTCATTTCAATGGATGGAATATTTGAGGTGTTACTGCAAAGTTGAGTCCTTTGCTGCATAGGTGTATTTCTTCATTGCTTAATTTTTGGTCAGATATGTTAATTACAAGGTTCGTTGTGTTGGCGTCTTTTTTCTTGTTTGCACCTTAATTTATCTAGTTTCTTGTTGTAGTGGACCTTTTCCTTGTCGTTCTTACTATTGAGTTGATTATGTTGTGCTGTTTGAGTCCACAAATGCCTGGTTGAATGCAGCAGGCTAGCTGATAATATAGATTAATTTTTTTTGTTTCTGTAAGTCATTTAGTTCTTTATATTTTGAGTTTAACATGTCTTTAGTAGTTTTTCTGTAAATTACAGATAATATTTGTACACTGGGTAAAATTCTTGGATAGATTTTTCTTCACAAAATTAGGGATTAGTTTTTCCTTCCAGCACTGTTGGATGACATAAAAATATCATTTCTTCTATTGATGATTTTTTTTATTTAAGTTTTTTAGTTTTGTTAGGATTGCATAAGCATGTACGGTTAACAGTGGCATAATGTTGGTAAGTTTAGGCATAATGGAGTTTAACCAGATAACACAGTACACAAAGAAACACAAAAGACTTACACTTGTCATATAATCACTGTGATGAGGTACTTCTTGATGACGAGAAACCCACTTGAATTAAAAATATATCTCAGAATTGCTGGTATGGGTATTAACACTTTTATTGATAAAAAGAGAACAATGTTTCAACCTTCCTAAGTCATCTTCAGGTTAAGAAAGAGAGAGTTTGAATGTAACCGTTAACAGACATATCTTAGGGACAAGAGTATAAATGGGTACCAGATTGTAGGAGGCGTTACACATATCAATAAAAGTTATAATACCATTACCAGCCATTGTGAGATACATTACATAACTTGTACTGATGTGGTGCACATGTACTCATGTTATGTACCCAATAACATAAAACTGACCTTTGTCTTCTTAGTCTTGGATGTGTGTTAATAGATTAGTATTTTGTAATATACAGTAACATTTCAATTACTATACCTTATAAACACATGCATGAACATTGTGTGTGTGTGTGTGTGTGTGTGTGTGTAGATTATTAATATTTAGAAATAAATTATGAAACTTAATTTTCTTAAAAACATAGAAAAATAAATCAAGAAGAAAGCCAAACAATTATAACTTCTTGCTATGACCTTTGTACTCCATTGCTGCTGGATATAGGCTGCTAAGCCTTTTAAAATTTTCAGCGGAGGATATCAAACAATTTTTTTTTAGATTTTATATATACAGTTGAATAATCACAAAAAATCATAAATAACTACACTGATACCATAGAATTCTACTATACTTTAGTAAGCTTAGTAACTAAGGTGTATTTAGATTTTAAAAAATATGAAACTTAGAGCAGACTAAAGACACAATCTGCTTCATTGAAACTTTGGATCAAGAGAGTGTGGATGCCTCATCAAAGTTTGAAATGGCTGAGAAAACCACTCTGGGAACATTCTAAGTTGTTGAAGGTTATTTACATATCACACATTGAAGTAAGTGTATGGAAAGAGCTTAACGAGGCCACTGTTTGATTCAGTACATAAGTCATATCTCAACAAAATAAAAAGATACAAGGTTCTTATTTTATTTTATATTCTAGCTTGGTAATATGAACTTGAGTTCCAAATTTGTATAAAACTATAGACTTAGTATTTTGACATCACAAACATGTAATTTTAAACAATGCTGCATTCAACATGTGACTCACTAAAATCAA
>NC_134827.1:1018146-1047479 GCF_004210375.1 Tachypleus tridentatus | reverse complement strand
AATGGTGACTACTACAGTTCAGATAATAAAAGTATCAAAAGAAATGCTAATTGTTATCAATCAAATTGGTAAAATTTTCTGTTCAACATTAAAAGAATTGGAATTTTACAACTAAAGAAAGTAACTTTTAATGTTTTATTCAAAACAGTCTCCAAATAAAATTTTAGAAATTTCAAAGCATAAAACAGTGCCAGAAGTAAGTGATTTTTTTAAAGCCAAAACTAGATACTGTATAGTAAGTTTTCACTAAGTTACATCATGTGATTTGGTTAAGTATTTTCACAGTGAAAAGGAAAAATTTGGAGGATATCAATCACACACACATCTAAAAGATAACTGGAAATTAGTAATATTTTATTAAAATAATATACAGCTATTGAATAGAACAGATTAGAACTGTTTTAAGTATTTGCTTAATGTAATTTATTATTGAGTCACAGATGGTATGATGGAATTCACTCTCTAAATTAGTACAGGTAAATGTCACTGGTTTTTGACACTTGCCACAATATTACCTTATAATTAAAATGCCTATACAGGTAGTACCTCTGAAATAGTTTTATTCCTTCAACATAAACATGAGATGCTACATGAAGTTGTTTATAACCAAGTATTTTTACATATGATTCATTAGAGTTTAACAAAAATGGCCAATAATCCTTTTTGAGAAGCTGTTATTGAACCACTGTAATAGTAATCAAATCAGAATTGTAGCTACTCATTTATAAATATTTGTAAAGGTACTGTAAATTTTTTAATTGGCAACTATAATTTTGTAAAGTATTAACCATTGCATGCCATGCTGTATTGATTGAAATATCAAACTGATTGTTTAACAAACTAAAGTTGTTTCAGGGTTTATAAAAACAAATGCTGTTTCTAGTGCAGCCTTTATATTAATTCATCAGTCAGCCTCAGATTCAAAAATGTATATAGACACAAGTGAATGTAAGAACACAAAAAAAATTATGTTTTGGTTGTATGATCATTCTGATTTGACAATGATATTCCATGGTAAGAAGCTTTAATTTTGATTGTATCATGTAGGACTACTGAATTAGTACAAATTTGATAATTTTACAAAATCTACAGATGAACATAAATACCTTGAAAGTTACAGTTTTGAGAGAAAGTATTTTATATTTGACCAGAGTAGATTGTCTTTAATCTTAGAATTACAAGCTTTTAATTTTTGTACCTTTCACTGTTTCTGGAATTCATGTGTTGCAACATGTCGAGTATTTTATGTTTTTGCCTATTATAAGCTTCACTGCTAAAAACTGTCCTAAAAAAATAAGAGGAGGTAAAATTACAAATTTTCGTTGTATAATATATAGGGGGCCATGGTAGTAGGTGATAAGGTTAATAGTAATATAGGTGATTTAAAAAACTTTTTGATTGTCATCTAATGCACTTTAACTTTTAAACAGAGATAAGAAAGAAGATTGGTGGAAGGCATTAGGTGAGTTTATTTAGGAAAACTGAGTAAGGTAATAATTAGAACAATTGCTTATTTAGTTTTTAAAACGAATAAAAATTTGTCTTGTAAAATGTTTAGCATTAAATTTAATGGTTTTTCATATTTTATCTGACACCAGGTACAAGGTTAGCTTGACTTGCATATAATTTTAAATATTTTCACTTTATATATTTTTTGGCTTGTCCCTCTACATTTTAATTTTTTTAATGATACCTAGTAGTTTTCTATTCCATGACTGATGGATTTATACTAGGTAAGCTAATGTCAAACTCAAGTGATTTTGAATAGTTCACTATTCTTTTTTTAAGATAACTTTTAGTAACTGTGATGTAGACATTTAATTTTACTTAAGTAAAATGAATTTAAATAAATGGTGCAAATTCAGTTCCTTCCCCCACTGTTTAATAACTTTTTATTTATATACCATTATGTTTTCAAGAGCTTCGCATCTGGTAAGTGACAAAACTTAATTGATTAGTTTTATTTATTTATTTCTAGTTAAGCAGAAAGCTCCACAATGGGCTATCTGTGCTCTGCCCATCACAGGTGAAAAATCAAAGTTTCAAGCATTTACAGTATGGTATATAATAACTAATTCTGATTTGTTTATTAGTAGTTTGTGTGAAATTATGTGATATAATAGGGCCAGTAAGGAAAGATTTTTGTAAAATTATTATTTTTTTGTATGATGATGTAATGTCACACAAACTACCAACAAAAAGCTGAAATGGATTTGAATAATAAACACTACACAGATATAAAGGAATGTAATCTATAGCAATACCCAGTATCTGTTAACTGTTGCTTGCCTAGTGGAATTTGACCAATTTATGTAATTTCTGTTTTATTTTGAATTGTGTTTAACATTATTAAAGTAAAACAAATTGATGGTCACAGTATATGACTTAATTTTAAAAAATACTACATCTTCACAACTATATTTCTCTGAAGCTTGAGTTCACAATTGCATTTAAACACTTTTTAGGTTCTTTCGTTCCCCTGGAATATCGACAATCCTCTGTTCATTTATAAATGCACATATGTTACAAAGTTTTAGGCATAGTAATGTTTTAAATGTGTACAGTTTCTATGTTTTGTGAAAGCTGTGAACTTGTGTAAAATTAACAAAAAAATATTTTCAAGAAACTGTATTTTAATAATTATAAATCAATTTCAATATAAAATTAAAAGAAATTGGCAAAATGATTAGACAAAAGAAAACAGGTTAAAATGTATATGTACCTAAAATATTTTCATAAAAGGAAAGTGATTATTTAAGCTTTTAATCACTCCATTGCTATATCAGATTAGTTCTTGTTAAGATTAAAAGTAAGAAGAGTGCATCCATAGGACTGACAGTCAGACTATTTTTTGGATGGGGACAGTAATAGTGTACTTATTCACACTCAAGTTGTTAATGAAAAACTAAGGAGATTCTGATCTAAATGGGCAATACCTAATTATTGCTGGTAAAGCAGACCCCCATTTTTTAACTGTTTGAGCTGGTTTCAATTTCACAAACAGGACTCATCCTTGGTTCTGTTATCAGGGTAATGGGACAACTTTTCTGTACTATTTCCAACACTCCTTCATAGCCTTGGATTGAAGATGATACTTGTTACAAATATATGCTCTTCCATCTTGGTTAAATAACCCTGAGGAACATACAGCTAGTAAGGCAATTTGTTTGAATGTCAAACTATTTTATTATCAAAGTATCTTATTTTGCACTTTTTTAAAATGAAGAGTATAATTTATATCTCAGATTCTGTTTTTGAATTTTATCATTTTCCAGGACTTATTACAGATTTTTTTTTATTCTCCATCTAGCAAGAGTTTTAGTGTGTGAAAAATACTTGGTGGAAAAGCCCATAGGTGATATTGGAGGCTACAAACCATGTAGTAAACAACAGTTTTATAAAATTGTGCTTTCTTCAGTTGCTCAGGGTGGCTTAGAAAGACACAAAAAGATAAAGACAAAACATGTTTAATGCTAGAAAGAAGTCTGGAACTAGAGAATTTAGAGTGTGAACAACATCCACAACCTTCACTCATTCTTTCACAGGCAAGGAACCAAAATGTACCTGTTGATGGAAAAGGATTATCTAAAGAGTAAGTCATGTACATTATATGCACACACAAATAACACCAAAATGAATTTATAAAAGGTAAAAAATTACATTTAGCTTAAACATAGCTTTAAAAATGTCAACACGTTCAGCACTTTGAATTTAATGATGCTTAGTAGTTTTGTTAATATAGTGTAGTTTCTTTTAAACAGTTTTTAACAATTCCTACTGTATCTGAGCTTGACACAGTACCAATGTTTTTCACCTTTAACTCCTACCTGATAGAAATATATGTTAAAAATGTGCTTTAAGGTATTGATGTATCTAATCTGTTTTATAGAATTTCTCAAATTATTGTTATTTAGGAAATTAAGAGAAATATATTTCTAAGTCGAGTTGTCTTATGTTTTTGTACATTATTAAAGCAACTTGTGCAAGCCCTACAGTAACATTTTTCATGTGCACAAACTTTTGTAATCTTCCACTATTTGAGGATGTCCATTTTCTCAGAGAATTGTGATCTTAATCACCTTGTAAAGGGTAGCGTGCTATGCAAGGTCTTTTGTAGCCAGTTTTAGGTAACAATACCATCATCAGTTCAGAATTGTAGTTTAGAGCAAATAAAGCTTTCTACTTCAGTAGGCTTGATTATGGAAAATTTCAGCTGGTGAAGCTAACAACTTGAATATCAAGTTCCACCCATCTTGATTATAGTATCTTGCTTGATGGTGACTCTGAATATTGTAAGGTAGCTCCAAAGCTTAAGTGAGCTGATGATTTTATATGTAATTGTAGTAAATACTAACCAGCTTTAAAAGTTACATTAATCTTAAAGTAATTAACTTTTCATTCTTTAATTTAGTTTGTATGCAAACTTACAAATACTTTGATTTTTAACACTTTAACCATATCACGATGGGCCAGGATCACAGGTCGTGTCATTGTGGTTGTTAGCTTGTATTCAAAATTTTATTGAACTACTATGTTACGGATTTATGTCAGTAAATTTGGAACCAAATTGTAGATATAATTCAAATTTTAGTATTATACATCAGTTTATTTCTTAATTTAAAAGTAAATAGTAAAAGAACACATCTTAATATTGATTTTCATTAGTCAGATGATATGTTGAAGGCACCAGTGGTTCAAAGTAGATGTTTGTGATGTCAAAATACTTTTCATTTTGCTAAAATGTATATGGCTTATGTTCTGAATCTAAAACAGTGGCCCTGTTCACCTCTTTCTTTTTCTGAAATGGGCCCTTATATGTACTAAATTTAATACGTGATATGTGAGGAACCAATTAACAGCTTAGAATGTCCCTAAGTGGTGTTTTCAGTCATTTTAATGTGGGAAAAAGCCACCTCATTCATTTGAATCAAGATTTCGAGGAGACAGATTGTGGATTTAGTCTAAAAAATATGAAATTTCAAGGAGAATTAAGTACAGCTAAAATCTAAAAAACAAAATTTCTTTTTGTTTTATATCCTTCACATGTGAAATTTTAAAAAGGCTTAGTAACCTATGTCAAGCAGCAACAGAGTACAAAGTACATGGCTAGGATATAATTGTTTGCTCTTCTTTATTTACTACTCTATATTTTAAGAAAAATAAGTTTAATAACTTGTTTCTAAATAGTAATAATCTATATACACATATATAATAAATGAAATTTTACTGTATATTACAACAGAATACTAATCTACTAAATCACGACCAAGACAAGGCCAGTTTTCTATTATTGGATATGATAACATAAGTGCATGTATGCATTATTAGTGCAAGTAATATTAGCCAAGTACGATTAGAAGGTCAATATAATAAAAATAATAAATACATATAAATATATAAAATTATGAGATGTTTAGGCTAAACATTTGTCATTTCTTGTTATCATCTGTAGTCATTCTAGAATGAAAAAACATAATCTGAGATCAGTTAAATTGACAGACCCCACCTCGTTAGGGTAGAGAAAAATAACATAGAAGTCTTACTGAAAACAAATGTTTGAAATGTATTTGGGAGGTTTTAGGTATTACAAAAATAATAATTGAGATTTTTTGGACAAAAAATAGTTTTAATCATAACATGAAAATCACTTTGCACTTATACTAGTAATGGAACAGGCTTGATATTTCATAAACAAATCTTTGCTAAAAATGCTTCATTAAAAATCTGATTTTTTGTGTGCAAAATACTTGTAATCTTTACTAAAAGTCTATCAGATTTTGTAAAGATAAATATAATGCATCACAAGTTAAAGTATAAATACTTTACTCATGCAAATGTGTATATGATCTTGTGAATATTAAACTGAGACTGTAGTGAAAAGGTTAATGGTGTGTCTTAAAACACCCTTCTAACAACTACAGCTTAGTCAAGAACATGAATGATAGCTATCTGTTATTAAACTGTGAGAAAACAACTTTTACTATAGTAATTATTTTGCATTGTTAGCTTAGCATACTGATTTAGAACTAACTAAAGTTTGTGCGATATTACTGGGTTTATAGTTGAAAATATTAACAGAAAGTGTACCCAACTGGTAAAATACATTCAAATCATTATATTTGGGACACTATGTAATTAACTATGCTCATTCTTTTTTTTTTTTTAACCCTACATACTGATCTATATAGGTAGTTAATATTAATTTTTCCAACAGACTTTTACCACTTGTACCCTGCAACACATGGATGTCAACTGAAAAGATCGTCACTGAAGGTCTGATGCAACCAAGGGGAGAAAGAAAGCCTGCTGATCCTCGTGAAGACAAACTCAAGGTAACAACCAAGATTCTAATATGCTGAAGTGTATGAAGTGGTAAACATTTAAATTTATTAAGAGACACAGTATAATACCAAATTCAAAGAATAATTGTTTCTTAGTCAAAACTTAGGATCTAGCTTTGTTTTGATTAATATCATATTTATTTGAGGTGTCCATTTTTAATTAGGTTTCTTTGTGCCAATTTTTTGGAGGAACTTGGGCACTCCTACTCTGTTAATTTAATATTAAATATTATGGATATAGGAAATGCTAAATTTAGTTCATAAGACTTTAATGGATAGTACTGTAATGCTAAAAGTATGTAATATAATTTCTATAGGGTGACTTGTATACAAAGCTTGTAATACTGTAACGAGATAGCTAGTGAAGAAGGACTACCACCATACATGGTAGTTAGTAACAAAAACCTGTTGGATGTGACAACTTATCGACCAACAACAACAGATGAACTCTGCAAGCTCGAGGGTATTCCAGAAGCACGAGTTTCAAAGTTTGGTAAAAAAATTGTTGACTTTGTTCAAAACTTTTGTGAGCAGCACAAGTGGAAAAGTGATTTATTACCTGAAAATCAGGTCACTAATAAGGTAAGATATAATGTACTCTTTCAGTTACCCAAGTTATTGCTCAGTTAAAATATTCCTCTAATAAGACATAAATAATTTCATAAATTTTAAACTTCAGTTAGACATTAAAGAACATAAAAATTAAGAAATAGTTGTCACCTTTACTTTTACAAAACATGGGTTGTATGGAGAAAAAATCATTTTAAAGCGATCATCTCTATTTATTGTTTTTTATTAGTTTGGGCCAAACATCGAACATTTAGCCAGAAACTTGACAGAGACCCAGAAAACCACTTACTATTTGTTTGAAAGCATGGGGAAAGACCTGGAGCAGGTTGCATCTGAGAGAGGCTTAAGTGTCAGTACTATTGTTAACCACCTCTGTTTAGCCATTCAGCAAGGGCTGCCTGTCAGCATAAGTCGTTTGGGCATAACACCTCACGTTGAGGAACTTATAACTAAAGCAATTCGAGCACCACCAATAAATTCAGGTAATTTTTACCAGCTTCATTTAATAATTATCATACACTGATTCCAATTAAAACTCAAAATATGAAGAAAACTGCTAATATGTTACAGATAGTACCATAATAAAAACAAAAAAGCCCAACAAATGCCTGAAGCCTGTACCCATGGTAAAGCAGGCCATGTACTGAAACAATTAAACAAACTTAAACTAAATTTTACCTGTTGATTTATCTTTTTAAGTATATTCTTCACTAATCAACAAAATGAGTAAAATTGCACTAATAAATGTTAGAACAACGAATTGCTAATGAACAGCATGAAATCTCTTCCCCTTTCCCTTGGAATTATAGTAAATGTAGAAACACTTAATAAAAGTAATTGCATTTGTATTGTGGCTTCTAAATATCAAGCACTCCAGAAAAGAACGTGTACCTCACACAATAAAAAGAAATTATAATAACTTTTATAATAAATATTTGAGAGAAGAAAAAAGGGTTGAAACTGCTGTAACAGAAAATTATTGGTCAAAGTTGAGCAAATATTACTTTTTCTTCATAAACCATGTATATAAATTTCATTTGTTATTGTTTATGCAAGTTTCTCATTACTTATCTTCACAGATATCAGTAGGTTAACTCCAGTCAAAGACCAGCTACCTGATATTGTGGAAATCAATCACATAAAAAATTGTTATTGCCATACTGAAGTGCAGATTTGGGGTTACTGATGCTTTACCACAGACTGTAGTAGATTCAACTCTCACTAAGGTATTGCTGATATTAGGAAGAAAATATAATTTTTTTTTAATGAAACCTTAAATCCATTAATAATGTCAAATCTTTGTGAAAACATACACTGAAAGTTCAGACTACCTGGATTATATATAATCTTGGTGTTTCTCAGGGGTAATATACTTAAAAGCATTGAAAATAATTCTTAATGAACATATTTATAATTTACCTGCACCATCTTGTTTTTATACTTTTTTTTTTTATTTGCAAAATACATGAAAACTGATAACCAAAACCTTATATGAGGGCTTTAGCTAAGTAAAATATTTGTAACCATTTAATCTAGGGGTCTAGATATAAGCTGATTAAAGAAGTATTTATGTATGTGGCTAATTGGATATTTTGAACTTAATAGCAAATCAGGAAAAATAATAAATTTAATTAAATGTGTAAATAGTTTTAAAGCATATTAATATAGACATTATATTCGTGTTAATAATATGTAACTGCTGTTGTGATATAAATCCATAGTTAATATAATCTTAAATGATAAATTTCAATAGGTGTCATGTTTCTGGAACTTTTGAATCCATTTTTTTGTTATTCACAAGTTTATTAGTAATTTGTAAATAGCATTACATAATCTGAGCTAGAAGGTTTAATATTTCCTCAAGCATTTTTTGTTTTATCCACAAGGTTTTCCTAGTTAGTTGTGGGTGGTTTACAATACTATAATCTGCTGGTATTCATAAGAATTATGCAGTTATCCCACTGATTCAACTCCAACAAAAAAATAATAAATGGTGTATAAAAGAAGCCAATCCTATAACTGATGGTACATTGTTTTATGTAGAAAGTCAGTATTATGAAAGAAGCAAATTTTAAGCAAAATCATTTATGATTAAGATGAGTGTAATTATTAATTATTGTATTCCTTCTTTTAGTTCTCTCAAGCTCCATCCAGAACATCAACTAGTGAGCCTTCTTCAGATATTCAGTGTGGAAAAAGAAAGCTACCTGGCTGGTTAGGAAATAGCACCCAACCACACAAAATTAACAAACGTCTTAAAAACCATTCTCTGTTCCTTCGGTAACAGTAGTGTAAACAAAGTTTATGTTCTGTGTCAACTGCCAAAAGCATTGAAAAACAAACAAGATATCTGTCGATAAACTTTTTTCTCTCCCTTTGAAACCTTAAATAATCTTTATTACAATGTTGATAGTACATGTTGCTGTTTTAAAGAAAAACATGTCTGATTCATATGCATTTTGTATATTGTCAAATGTTATTTTATTTGTGTGCAAATACAATGGATGTTTATGAAAGTAAATATTTCACTTAATATAAATGCTAATAACCTCTACAATTTTAACATTTTTTAACCCTTTCAATGTGTCTAGGACATATATCCCAGCTACCACAAACAGGTACAACTGTAAGATTTAGATATGAGAAACTGTTGTAAGTCCACAGTGTTTCATTGTGTGTCTTATTTGTTTAAACTCCATTATGCTCGTGTGATCCTAACTAAACTGAGAAACTTAAACCAAAAAAACTTCGGTAGGAGAAATGCCATTTCTTTCATCCAATGATGCCAAAAGGAAAAACTAATCCCTAGTTTTCATCTTGTACAAACATTCTTTGTGAATGCACAAGGTGCATACAAATTTCAGCACAGTTGTTGTCTTGTGGCTCAATAGTATGTCTGACAGTTTTGGAGTATTTAGTCTAGGATTTTCATCATCAAAATCTCTGCATTTCTGTTCTATTCTGGCAAGTGTTTGTCCTTATTAATTATATTTTTTTCTTTAAAGGTTTTTCATAAACACAAAAACACCCCTGCTTGGGCTTTTCTCTGAACTCCTAGATAGGTCCTCTTTTCTTTAGAGTTATCATTCCATGGGTGTATTTTTAGGTGGTGAGAAATTACATTTTCAACTGATTTTTTTAAACTCTCATTGGATATTTGACTTCATGATAAAGCACTATATCTCTGTATTGATTTATTTATATGATATTCACATCAACAAAACATTTATTGAACATAAACACTTCTGCATCTTTTCACTAAACACAATCACTCAACAAAGATGTGCCTTCAATGGCATTGACATGCCATCATAGTTGCTTCGAATATATTACCTACAATATGAGTAATGCATGAGCAAAAGAAGTTAAGAGTGCATGATGTCCAGTGATTACTCTAAAGATCTGGATTGTGTAGCACACTGGTGCTTGTAACTCCTCTGAGATTAACTGCCCTTAATGACCACACTAACAGAGGATTGACCATTATCATCTTATAGTACTGAGTTGTTACTTTGTCAAAGAGCAAGTTTTTTCATATCTGAGAGAATGTTTTCCTAGATACACAAAATACTGGAAAACCAATAAGCCTAAATATTATTAAAATAAGTTACCTGCAGATTTGACCTTCCACTATCCTCTTAATCCATTGTTGCTGACAATTTGAATTGTTTAGACATATTAATTATTGCATTTTATAAATTCTGAACATAGGTATGTTTCAACAGTATTCATTACAATTCGTTTTGCTAGAGTACTATAAATTTATAGAGCATGTTCAACTAACTCCATTAACATGTTAACCCTTAAATGGCAGGAACGTTGTAGGTAGCAGCTCAGCACAGCTGTAAAAGATTAGACAAAAATTTCTTAACACTCCTACGAAAAGTGGGGTCTAATAGGCCCCAGAGCAACTTGAAAGGTTATTAATATTAGGCTAATAATTTTGTATTTAAATGAAATTGCCATTTAAATCCATTAATGAATGGATTAACGAGATTCCCACTGTCCCTATCTACTATCTAGCGAAACCACAGCCAGGGGAACGGGCTTGGAGAAATCAGGACTAGAAACGTCTTTTCGTAGGAGTGTTAAACATAATCTTTCACATTTTCATTATGAATTTTGAACAAAATGAAAAGGAATGCATAGTAAAGACTTGTTTATTAAAAGTTCCAATATTTTTTAAAGTATGAAAATTATTAAAACATTCTTCACAGCAGTTAGTCACCATCTTTTGCTTTTCTTTTCATGTTGTGTGACATTGTCTTTACCCACTTTTTGTAGCTCCTGAGAATGGAATGCTTTCCAATAACTGGCAAATTACATTGTAACTATACATGTTATAAGAACTTAAATTTGAGACGTCACTTACATGAAAAAAAAGATCTTCTAGTACCACACATTTACAAAGGCAATCAATTTGTCCAACTTGTATAATCTAAAACTATACTGGGTTTGGTTATTGGTTGTTTAGTTTTGTGATAATCCTTTTCACTATTTCATTTCACCTTTATGTATCATATTAAGCAAAGTAACAGGACATTTGTCTTTCAATTGAAATGCTAAAATATTCCCTTGCTTCTCAGTTTCAACATCTCCCTTCTGTAGAGGTGCAAATTTAAGGCATGTTCTTCCAATTAGTTTTAACTGTTCTATAAAAACCAGTTTCAGTTTCAAAGATCTTTATCCTAAATCTGTGGCTCGTGCTTGGAATCAATACAGCCCTTGAAAGGAATCAAAGATTCATCAATAACTAGTTTTGAGATGGTGAAAATGATTCCTTTTCTTTATTCTTCACCATTGTAAACACTTCTCAAACTTTCCATAATTGATCATTTGCAAAGTACAAATATCTAAGAATCTCCCTGAATCAATCTTAAGTAACAGATTTTGGAAAAACTGGAGTTCCTATAAGGGGATCATTTGTCCAATAATCAGTTAACACATCTTCTTTACAGGTGGCATAAGAATCACCAGAGCAAACAAAGTGTACATTTGCTCAATAGTTGTATCTTCCCATTTCTTACTTCGTGAAGTAGAGGGAGCGTTACTTTCACTTTCTTCGGAATTAAAGGATTTACAAAACTCATAACATCTGTTTGTTTCTTGCATAGTATGGTTCATTATACTTTGACTGAATATAGCAGTAAAATGTTCATATTCTTTAGATTCATCTGTGAGTTGAGCTTTTCTACTATCAAAAGAATGAATAAATGGATCAAAATCAGGATACCTTCCCCACTGTGAACCAGTGGGTTCTAATTCACTATATCAAAATAATGTTCATAGCTTAAAACAATTGAATTTGATCATAATGAAAATTTTGGAATAATTTTCATATTCTAATACTTCAATTTCATCTTTTGATGAAAACTATTTTCACTTCATTACCTTAGCTTCACACCCTTCCTTTTCTGCTCCATGACATACACTGAGGAAAAATGACTCACATGCAATGCTTTGATTGGGTTTCTAACTGTTGTTTTTAGCCTGTATCATCAACTGATTATGGCTACCAGTTAAGGGTTAATGAATATGATCCCAATACAGTTAGAAAAACCAGGTATTTCCAACACTTAAACATGCTTTATTCTTTCTGTATTGATTCATGTAACAGAGCTAGAAAATAACCTATATAATAGTTAAAACATGTAATGTCCTTAAATATTACAAAGATTTTAACAATAGGATAAAAGTAGCTTGTATAATTACCTTTAGAAAATATTACTTCCAGCTTGAAAATTTGTTGTACAATAGCGGTGTCGTAAAATGAGCATTTAGTTTTTCTCCGATAATTACGTTTTGACTACGTAATCTATTGTTAGAAAATGTATTTCATAGCACTTGTCACATTTGAATTTTACTATGGATAGAAGCTAGTATTTTCCTCTTTTAACAACTACTGACATCTTCCAAGCACCTACAGTTAAGTTAGAAAAAACATTAATACAATTACCCAGTTACTTGTTTTATTGAATAAAAGTAGATACAGTTGTAGATATATTTTTATTGTAAGTTATCAACTAAATAATTTAAAGTGAACTACAATGATATTCTAATTAAACAGGTGATGATGCCAGTATGGTTATAATGTGTAGGTCAGTGAAGATTAACTGGCTCCTACCCTCAAATAATAAACATTTTTTACAAATGTACTCTTTAACCCTATCATTTCAAGTTGGGTGGAATCCACTCAGCTCATAGTTGTGAAAGTATCTGTGAGAGTAATACTATAATTTTTGATAAAGTGTGCATATGTTTACAATATTTTGCAAGTTACTGGAAAACATTAAAAAGCTTTTGGACACAATATCAGGTTTTCAAATTAAGTATAAAGATCTTTGTCTTTTCTTTCAAAATGTTGACTATCCAACATGGAGAATAATTATAAAATTCTTTTTATTGTCACTATCAAATCTGAATCTTTGAACATGTTTGGTAGATATGACTGATCTTATAACCACAATAAAAGATTGGAGGAAATAATTATACATTCTTTTTTTTTCTTTCAGGAATAACTACAAATTATAAATTGAAAACACAAATGTTTAATCTAACATTATACATTTATATATTATTATTTTTATTATAATGACTTTTCAGCTACTGTTGGCTAATATGACAGAAGTTACAATAAGAAAAGGGAAAATAAAAATAAAACTTTTTAGCATTTAATAGGGGCAATATGAACACTAAGAAATTAGTCTTAATACTACCTGGTCAAAAGTTTAAGACCATACTAAAATGAAGTGTTAATCGGTAAACACATAACGAAATTTAGTCATTTGTGTTCAAGCATTAGCATTGTGAACATCTTCCACTGACATCTCCTGTGTTACACTGGGTAAAAACATGGCAAAGGCTAAAAAGGTTCTCTCTCAACGTGCCATCGTGGATGAGATTGGGCATTGTAAATTTCTTAAAAGACCTTGAGGGATACGGAATGTGAATTTCAAGAGCTTTGAGAAGGAGGACACCAGCTGGTCATTGAACCAGATTAAGGCCCTTATGGATGCAAAATGCAGTTCAAGACCAATAAGATGGCATCTACGAGAAAAAAGGTTTAAAAACCGTAAACGTCCTCAAAGTCCACACCACAAAACAACTCGGTTAAACTTTGCTGAGAAGCATCAAACATGGGACGTAGAAAAGTGGACGAAGGTTTTGTTCTCTGATGAGAAAAAATTTAACTTCGATAGTAATGTTGGAAGCCATCTGTACTGGCAAGATAAGGATATCCCACCAGAGACATTTTCTACACGACACAGTGGAGGAAGTTCCATCATGATCTGGGGTGCCTTCTTGTTCCATGGAACAATGGAGGTTTAGCTTATACAGGGGCATCAGACAGCAGCTGGCTACATTGGCCTGTTGGAGAAAGCATCCTTACTGACTGAAGGTCCTTGCTTGTGTGGAAGTGACTGGATCTTTCAGCAGGACAATGCTGCAATCCACAATGCCCACAAGACAAAGGACTTTTTCATGGCGAATAACATGATTCGTTTGAACCATCCGAATGTTCGCCCGAACTGAACCCCATTGAAAATGTTTGGGGGTGGATGGCAAGGGAAGTCTATAGAAATGGACGTCAATTTCAAACAGTACATGATCTTTGTGAAGCCATCTTCATCACTTGGAATAACATTCCAGCCAGCCTTCTTCAAACGTTTATATCGACTGTGCCAAAGCGAATGTTTGCAGTTATTCGCAATGACAGCCATGCAACTCGCTACTGAGACCTCTTTGTTGGGTATTTCCTACCCTGTTTAGGAGTTCTTTTTGGTATGGTCTTAAACTTTTGACCAGCATGTATTTAGGTTAATTTCATAGTGTTCACATTTTCCCTTTAAAATGCTAAAAAAGTTTATTTTTATTTTCCCTTTTTATTTTCATCTTTTGAAATAAGTGGTTGAGTCTAACAGTGCAAAATGCATATTTTTCTTTATGTTCATTGGCCTTAAGATTTTGGCCAGCAGTGTATGGCATATAAAGAAGTAATTGTATATCAGGGGCTGTTTTCAAAAATGAAAAGGGTTGAGCAAGGCCACTGTGTTTGATTCAGAACATGAGTGATATCTCAGCAAACAGAAGAGGCAGGAATTTCTTCTACATTCTAGCTTATCAATATCGGTAAGTTGAGATCCTAATTTGTACAAAACTACATGCTTTGTATTTTGATTTCAAAGATATCTAATTTGAATTATTGTTACATTCAACATACCATATGACACGAGAAATTGACATTTGGGTATTTTTTAATTTAGAAATTAAATATGTGATATGAAAACTTGAATTATAATATACAGCTTTATACTAAAGTTAATAACATAAATTCCTAAATATAATAGTTCCATAAAATTTGAATATGCAATAACATGGTCTTTGACCCAAGACTCAGATGGAAAGGGTTAAGGCAAAAGTTAAAGACAAACAGTTTCTGTAATAACTGATAATAAAACATTCATTATATAATTATTAAAATTCCTTTTACTTTCTCCTCTGAAGTCTTAATATCAGCATTTTTTAAAAATATCTGGAAAAACTATTTCACTGACATTAGTTTTAATATTTTCATTTTCATATTCTTTAGTTAGTATTTCATCTAACAGAGCTACATTAAATACAATACTTTTTACTTAAGTTTGCATACAATATTTATATAAAAATCGATAAATAAATTTACACTAGTTTAAGTTATTCAGTAAACTTAATATAATTATTATTTAGTGTAATACCTTCAACATTTCAGCATATTGTGTTTCTCTGTTATCTCATTTAATAAGTCATTTTTTAAAATTAGTTCTCACAAAACCTAGAATTACAGACCTTTTTACCACAGCTGTAAAAATTAAGTTAAAAATAAAACTGTGTAAAGGTGATGATACTTTACATAATAATAAAGTACTGATTTCAGTAGTATCTGTCAAAACTTTATATGTATCCTTTATATTAAAGATTTTGTTACAAAAATTAGAAAATGTAATATCTACAGCATATAAACAGAGAAGTTAAATCCAGAGATGGTAAATGATTTATCACAACTTATTAAACAAAGAAATAAAATGTATAGAAACATAAAAAATAAACTACCAACTGCAGATGATATAATTGTATTTTCTAATTTTGTAACAAAATCTTTGTATAATTTTTTTACAGATACTAGTGAAATTAGTTTGTTTTATTACTGTAATTTATTTTCAATACTTCTTTATCATTATTACCTTTATACAGTTTTATTTTTAAATTAATTTTTATAGATTCATGGTTACTGTTTTCTTGCATAGATCTGTTTTAACATGATCAAGACATGTATTTCATTGTTCTCTAGTAGTAGTAGTAGTTTGTACAAAAAGATAAAAATCAACTACAATATTTTTATATACTTTTAGGTTATTTTCTTAAGATTTAAAATTTATATGGTTCTAAAATGTACACATTTTTCACTAAAATACTTTAATTGTATAGCATAAGCTCATATATACACTACTACTGAAACCTATAAATTGCTATAATATTAAAATTGGTATTTTTTATAAATACAGTATATACTTACTGCTTTAGCTGTTACAACTTCAGTAATTACTTTTTGTACACTAATTTAATTGCTTATAAATACTAAAGTACTTCCTGATTTATTATGAATTCCAAATTTACATTTTATATCCATCTATATTGTAAAAATTTAACTTCATTTTTGGTCCAAATTTCTGTAAGTAACATGTGATTTTCATTATAATTAACTGTAAAAAATATACAAGAAAAACTCAAAATCCTTATTTAAAATGAGTCTGTTCATTTGTATTATATTAATAAAATTTGAACAAACAAAGGACTAACTCTTATATGGATCATCATCATTTAAACCTATTTATAATTTAGTTAAATATTGCTTGCTTTTAATTCTGATTAGGTTTTCATTTTTTGAGCTTCTTACTACTTTTCTTTTTTTAACCCAAACAAACTTATATTCCTGTTCGCAACAGTATGCTTGGTTGCACGGATGCCATGTTGATCACTAATTCTAAGTTGAACATAGTGTGTGTTTAATGCAAATTCTTTAGCATATATATGTATCAGCCTGCCCAGGCTTGTTACAAGAAAGGATTACTTCCATAAATAATGCTTTTACAACTACAGGAAAGTAAACATACATTATCTAATTTATTCAGGTACTGTATTCAGAGCTTGTGGTTTGCTGTATTAGTTATTTAATTAAAATATTTAGTCATCTTTTTTTAGACCATAAGTTTAGCATACTTTTGTTTTATTGCTTCTCAAAGTTAAGTTTGTCATTAAGTAAAAAAGCTACAAAATGGATCATCTTTGCTGTACCCAACTCAAATATCAAAATCAGATTTTCAGCATTTAATTCCTTAAAACCTAATCCTGAATCATCAAGTGGCATATAATAAATAAGTTCTCTGAGCTTCATCCCAAAATAATGCATTATTAGCTTTTATATTACGAGTTTCAGAAAACAGGTAGATCTATCCATGTTTATGATAAATAATAATATATTGAAAGTTTTATGTGAAGTTACAAAACTTCTTAAACACCTTTTAGTTTAGTGAAGTCTTAACTCCTTACATTTCACATATTCATATCCAAGAGGAACATAGAAATAATTCTTCTCACCAATTTAAAACAACTGTAAGAGTATAATGTATTTAATTACACTTGTAGTGTGATTGTACTTCTTTATAACAGATCTGCAATTAAAATAAAAATTTAACTTGGATCTTACCTTATTCCTTAGTGTAAGGTGATCAATTCAAGACAAGGGCCAAAGAATTACTTCAACTGCTGTTTAATGTTCCATTGGCTTGCAATAAAGTCACTATCATCTTTCAGTGGAAAACAGTAATCCCTGTATATAGGTTACATACCACTGTTATTATGAAAAATTTACTTAATTTTACAGAAGCAACTAAGGTATGGTGAAATATCAGTGCAAGTAGAAATTACAGTTAATCACTGTTTGTGATTTGCCACCCTTAATACATTTACCATGCAAATAGCAGATACCCTTTTTTCATTAATTGATAGAGCTATCTGCTTGTCAACATTCATATGTGAAGCATTTACTTTAACTTTATAATACATTAAAATAATATTAATAGTTGAAAATGTTACGAGCGGAAACTACAACAACAAAAATCTAAAATGTAACTGGGAACACTGAATATAGAACATTATTTAAATATACTTTGTCAAAAATATTAAAATATTACATATTTATATCAGCAGCAGGAAAAATATACAAGCAGAATTTCTTTAAGTTTTGAGTGACTGGTGATAATTGTATCTCAAATATTTTTTTCTGAACCCCTGGCACAAGAGATGTATTTCTTTTTTCTGTCAGATGAATCATAAATAATTACAAACTATTATCTGGTGATACATTTTACGATATTCAACTGTTCTTATGCAAATTTTTGTACGACGTAGTTACTGGTGGAGAACCTGTAACAGCAAGTTTATGAATCTTATGGTTATTATTTCCATTGTGTTTTCATGAATTTTGAAACATTTAATCTCCTTGAGAAAAAACATTTTAAATGAACCACTTCATAATGATATAAGACAGTGTGAAACTCTAGATTTGTGTTGGCAACTACGTGACATTTCTGAGTAACAACACAAGTAGTTTCAGACCATATAAACACCTGAACCAGGGGTGAAATTCTGCCAGAATTCTCATGTACTGAGTACTGAACTTATTTTTTATAGTAGTACTAGTACCAGGACTTATCCAAGCTGTTTTATTGTTTTTCTATGTTTACACATAGATTTTGTTTTTTATTTTTCAAAAACAGAACCACTTTAGTCAGCTCAGGACCTCTGTGTTTTTTTAACAGTATATTAAGTGATTTCCAAAATTAAATTACGTGACATTCAATGTAAAGTGAGAAGTAAACCACATGCATAAATACCTTGAAAAGCAGATAACTGTGAATAAAATAACTTGCAGTCATATTTTTACTTAATAATCACAATGAAATTGTTATTGTAATGTATTTTATTGTAACTATTTTTTTCTTTAACAGCTATAAAAGAGTAGAATGTTTCATAGCACACTACCACTTTGCAATGCAACATGCTAATGTGTCAAGGTACATTATATCAGAAACTCAACACATTATCAAAACACTTCCATAATCAAAATTTAAAAAATTGTTGTAGGAACTGTCATACTTTACCTTGACTGTTTTTATCTTTCATATAACACTATCTGCTAGGAATTTTTAACAACATAAAGGCTCATAAAAATGGCTGTGAGCTTTTCAAATACAAACATTTAGCTTTATCATCTGTTGACTGATTTGAGATCTAATTTGCCTTTTCATCAATGTATTTGATTACACTACACCCAATGTTTCATAAATTAATTTACTTTAATCTTGCCTAAAAGAATTTTAAGGTAGGCTAGTAGAGATCATGATGAGTAATAAATTTGAATCAGGTACACACACATGCCCTTTGCTTGGTATTGCTGGCATACAAAAATATTGCTAATAAAAGGGGGAGGAGGAGGGAGTCTCACAGATTAAAATACTCTAATCCTGCACAAGAGAATTTCAAGTGTTGTTCTTGTATGGGATTCCCTTTTATTTAACTCATTTTTTCTTCCCCATGGAATAAAGTATTTAAACATCCAAGTTCTTGTCTTCAGCTATGATAGCTTAATGCTGTTTTACTCTGTATGTAACCATAATCAGTATAAAGTTCGTATCTTTCATAAACATTTTAACATACTCATCACTATTCCCATTCAGATTTAGCAGCAGCACACAATAAAACACTGAAATTGATTATTTGAAAAAGAAATTAATACTAACTAAAACTTTAGAAAGTTTCTTTAGCATTTAGTTTTTCATGAAATTTTTCAAGAAAAAAAGTAAAAAACATTTTCCAAAAAAATTTCATGAAAGTGCCGGAATGTACAAGACATACAGGTTAAATATGACTTTTTTATTGTATTAAAATTAATTTTTGCAGTGTACTGAATTGTATGATTTGTTTGAAAATAAACAAATTTAAGGTCAAACAAGCTATAAGTGTCCTACAAATATATATTTAAATTCAAGGAGAGAGTAGTTCATTGCTGTGTGTATTGCAGGGGATCAAAGTATAAATCATGATATTTTAACTTTATCTTTTGACTTCAAGTTTATTGATGTACACTGACAATAGTTTTTCATTTAAACTGTAATATTGTAAAAGTTTTAATTTTGAAATAAATTCTCAGTTTCTATTTCTATCTTATACTTTGTCACTAGATTATTTCTTCCCATATATTACAATGCTCCAGGTAATTTTTTGCCAAAATCTATACAGCACTGATCAAATTTGTCTCAATTAGAATTTGCCAAAGGTGGTAAGTAATTCAGTATCATAGACAAACATCTGTATGGCAACTTGCATAGCAACTGAATTATATGTGTCAGTATTATCATATTTGGCCTCAAGATTGTACTGTAGAAACACGTATAATTTACACATTTATTTTTAATTTTCTTTGGATAGTTGGGTCATAAAATTTAATGTTTAGGCCTAACATTACAATTCTCATTAAACATTATCTTTTTAATTGTCACAAAGTATCCAAATTTTGTCTGGAGCCCATTTTATACAGAAAAGGCTCTTTCATAATCAATACTTACAACATAAAAGCATGAAACTATTTGACACAATTGTGATAAATTAGGAAACTGATCACTATGGGTTTAATAATCTTTTCTAAAAGTGTTCACTTTTGAGTTTTTATATATGCCTTTAAAATTAGACTATTCATTTCATACCAAATGACTTTTGTTAAGTGTGGGTATCACTGCAGTTTCATTAGTGTTTTTCTCAGCTTCATTTGACATTTTAATGAGTTTATTAGTTCCTTGAAAAATCAGTAACAGCCCCATATTCATCATCAAAAGAGGCTGAAGTATAATTTGTTTGTATGTTTTGTCTGTAGGTTTCTTTACACAATGTTACCAAAAATCTGATGTTAATTTAAGAGGTTCTAGAGGTTATGCAAATAAAATATATGAAGATTTTAAAATGAAAGCATAATTTATCTCTATCATAAAAATTTGTTAAATGCAAATACTTTATTTTAAAAACATTTTTTTAATACATGTGTATCAAGTTTACTAAATTACTGCAAATTTTTGTTAAGACAGAAACAGTGATAATTAATTTTCCAAGATGCTTGGTCCATGAAACATGCTACATTGTTAATGGTGGATGTGATACACATGATTTTATGCTTACAGGTGAGTTAAGACCAGAAAAACCAATCTACAACAAATTGAAATTACAAAGAAATGGCTTATTATAAGATAAATAAGACAGGAAAAATAATCATGTTTGCAAACTATGGAAAATATGAATATTTGAGGGTTCTATCAGCAACTGTTACCAATTCTAAAATTTATCATCGATGCATTGCTATCCAGACATTCGTAATTGCAATCTGTTGGTAGTTTGGTGTATCATCATACTCTTAGTTGTAATTTGCTTTTTTTTTCAAGCATAATACATCTGTGTTAAAAACAGTCACTTTCACAATGTGCAACCAGTTGGCACATCAATTCATACTGGAGCATCTAGGTGATGGTACATCTGTAATAGATGTGTATAAAATATAAAATGACAGGTATCTCAAAATATTATGGATATTTTATGCAGATATCTAGCTATTTTGGAGCTCTGCATTAGCTTACAAGTTTTATACAAATTATATTTATACTAATGTAAGTTTTGAGCTTCCAAGTTGTATTATTTACTAACATACAAACAAGAAATTTAACCCACAAGCTATGTTCCTCCTGTCACATTCTGTTTTTCAAAAAATGTCAATTTTCTGTAACATTTATTATTGAATTACTTTTAAATAATAAAAAAATATTTTACTTTAGTGAATTCTCTACAAAGCTAGTTCATTCAACTAAAGGTTTAGAAATACTTAGCTTCAGTTCCATTATCTGCCATTGTTGAGTTTGACCAGATTAAGAATTTTTAACCCACTTAAAGCTTACTTAGAAAACCAGTTAAATTAGAGTAGTTTTAATACATAATAATAATAATACTGTTTGTTTTAAACTGCATATATTTGAAATAAAAAAATATATTGTGAAAATCAACGTTACAAATAAAGTAGGCTTATGTACTTTGTCTATCTGGTGGCAAACAACCAACAGTACAGACACAAGTACTAAATAACTTGATTTTATGTAGATTTTTTATTTATTATTATAAAAGTAACAAAATGTAACAAACTGAAATTTTGTAGGTTAATAAATAAGAGAACTTGTATAAAAAAATAAATTAAATTTTTCTCTATCAGAAAAACAAGTGAACTGCTTTGTTAAACTAGTTAGAAGATTTTCAAAACAGTAAACTTAAAAACAGATGTAAACAGTTACAAGCCCAAGGCTGTTTAGGATAAGTAACTAATTGTCTCTTACAATTTGCAGTTATTCTATACATTATATATATACTTTTTGATTTATTTTATATTTTTCAAGTATTGCTACAGTTGTTATTAGAGAAAGTACAAGGCAAAGTATATTTTTCCCAGTAAGAAAATTTTGATATTCTTTTTAGGATGTTGTAGAGGATATTTAAATGAAGTATAAAAACTGTTAGATGAAAAAGAATTTTTTTTTTTAACTCTTTAACATGACAAATCACGTTGCACTCAAACGACTCAGAGTCTGGGCCAGACTGACTCACTAAATTCAAAGACAAATCTTTAGTAAATATACTTCTTATGTGTGCAACATACTTTTAATGTTCACTAAAGATAACCAAATTTCTTAGCAATTTACTTAATAAATTTGGAATGATAGTAAACATTGCTATGTATAGCCTCTCAGGACTGGGGGTTGGTGCACTACATTGAACAGTGTATGTTCTTTGTGCCTTTTTTTTTTCTTAAGTAAACAGTAATTTTTGCAAGTGGTATTTTTTTGTAACAGTACCTTATACTGCATTATGAAAAAATGATAAAGACCACTGCAAGTTGCTTGCTTACTTGTACAAACATCAACAGAGCCTTCATTATTCATTTTCTTCATGACAAAATTTCACTAAGATTTTCTTCTATTACTCTCCAACTTCTCTTCATATTAACTGTGTGCTTTTCTTTGCACCTGAACTTTCCACAGACGAACTTCATTATTCTTATTCTGACCCATTCTTGTTTCTCTTCATTAACCAACCCCACTTCTAATCTTGCTATATTAATTATTTTCGCCATCTTCGCAAAGCAATTAAATTCTTCACTTCCTAATTCTTCATCCTTTTATTTCTTTCTTCAAGCCCTTTTGATTTAAAACAAATGGAACAATCATTAGATAGAATAATTCACTTTATTCATAACATACATGTAAAACATGCCTCATCTTACAGATATTACTAGCAATAATTTACCCATTATTTAAGACCTAACATTTCAACACTGAAAATATTTGTCAAGTTTATATCAGTACACAATGTTTTTGCATAGATTACAGAGACAAAAAAATGACATAAATAATGCTCTATTACTGAAACTGATACTATAACCAATAGGACTATAATATTTCAGTGAAAATTCAAAATTAGCTTATACACTTGTATATAAAATTCTTGTGCAACACAAAGTTTTTATCTAGAAATGAAGATATAGATTAAGTGCAAAAGAATAGTAATTTACCTTTTTAAGTTTATCCTGAACACTAGACAAAACTATTCCCTTATTTGATAAAAATATGCTACTTTTTCTGGTGTTAATCAGCTTCAGTCCACTTTCCTTTATTCCAATTTCTAAATTTAACTGTGACAAGTTAATACCAATACAAAACATTTGCAGTTGTATAATGTTAGTATTCAAACATATTTACTGCTCAGTAGTAGTCTTTAAAGCTTCAATATATTGGCCATATCTTCAGACAGAAACTGTGAGCTTTAGCTAGGATTCACAAAATTATGAATTTGCCCCTGATGAAGAAAGTTTGATTATTCAAAAGTGCTCAAACCACAGGATTTCTTATTTTTGCCTTTCCTTGTCTTCTTACATCATGAAATTTTATAATGTGTATGCTATAAATAACAATTTTCCACAAAGAAATGATTAAATACATTTTTTTCTACATGAAAAGTTCTACACATCCTACAAGTTTCCACTTTCTAATTTCAAATGACAATGGAAATTATATATAGCCAAAGTTGGTTAGCTATCTTCAACAATAACTTAACACTTGAAGTCTTTACAGTTCTAAATTTCCTTCTAGGCACATGCCAAACTTTGTTTTATATCTAAAGCAAGCATTAACAAAATATAAGTTTTAAAGAGAAGTAATCAATATTGTTTACTGATTCTTTGAAATTTTTCAGCTACCTATACAAGTTTTTAAAAAAACTAGATTTTTATTGGGAGCACTCTTTTTAATTGGTGACAAAATTAGAAAAATGGAATTTGTATGTTCATGCTAAGTAATATTTTCATTTATAATGTGTTTTTTCTACACTATCAGAAAATGGAAGCAATAGAAAATGTCTTACATTATAACATGCTTTTTTTTTTATATATATAAAATGTTTTACTCCCTAAGTGTATTTCAGTGTATTTATTACTGCAAAGAACAGATAACAGTACAATGACATAAAAACACTCAATAAAAGCCCTCTAAACTTGGCACAGTACATGTGTGGATTTTTGGATTAACTATCATATTATTACATATTTCAAAACACCAGTGCAATAAAGAAAAATAAACATACTATAATCTTAATTTATTTTAACGGGTTCAAAGTGGGGCCTATAAATTGGGCTAAAAACAATGAAACAAAAAGTGAACTCGTGTAGCATTAAAAAAAAAAATCTTATAATTGCAGATGTTAAACTGGAAACTCAGAATAATCAATCTATCTTAAACAAAACTAATTATAAAATATCAATCACTTTAGCAGACCGAAAATTACAGTGCAATAATAGCAGTAACTTAAACCTAAAAATAAACCTATTTATTTTCATATCATTTGAAAATACCTCAACATGTTTACTCTGAAATTTCGTGTGTGTGTGTGTGTGTGTGAGAGAGAGAGAGAAGATGACTTCAACATTATGAAAGACTAGCTAAAGCCTTCAAGACTGTCTAAAGGAATCTGAAGTATCAGATACAAAACAAACACAAAAATATCAACAAAATCAAAATTCATTGGAATATACTTTTAACTAGGCAAATAATTGAAATCAGAGCTTATAATCATTAAAATATTACACGTATCCATTTCACATGAAGCATCATAAAATCAAAATGAAAACAAGAGAGAAATGTGTATCTACAAAAAAATCCATGATAGGTCGTCAAGGGGCAACTATTCTTGGATCCATGCTTTACTCCACTTTCAGTCTCCTATCAGTAGTACTTACGAGGTGAACACGAACGGGACCTCGAATGTGAATATCTGTGGCCACGATAGTTTGGTAATGGAGAGCGTCCTCTGTAGTTACCATCATATTTCGGACTAAATGTATACAAGTATGCAACATAAGTTATAATTTTCTTCACATATAAATCTAAAACATAAAACTGTTTAGTTTGTTATGTAATAGCAAATGTTAAGGGTACATTACTGACAGAACTGAAGCTAAAATATTTCACACAAAACTAAAATAATACTTACAAGTTAGGTTTACCCATGTATATTCCTGGGGTTGGGGTATGTGCTCTCTTTGTAACAGAATAGTCTACTCTAATTTTCTGTCCATCAATTTCTATCCCATTGCATCTTTCTTTGGCCTGTAGAAATTGCGTATTGAAAGAGAATTTAGCTGCTATATTGATGAGGGTTATTTCACTGATCTGATACATTATAGTTAAATGGTTAAATCTGTAATGTTGTCATCAAGAGCATGATGTAATGAAGTTTCATTCATTTAGCATACTTGGCTTTTTTGCTGTATTGAACAATAGCATATTTACAACTAATGCTTCACTACAGCATACACGTTTTGAATACTCCATTTATGGCATATATAAAGCAGAGTTACTATATAATATGCAAAATTATTAATGCTTCTGTGACATGAGTATAACCATTAAAAACCATTTATTTAAACATCTATTCAAAGATATTTGTCACCAAAATCTATTAGCCATAACAAATTAAAGGAAATATATCTGCCAATATGAAATATTATGACTTCCAAATGCTAACTCCATTTTGTACAAAAGACTAATAAATCTGAAGACTGTGCATCAGTGAAATTATTACCACCACCTATCTTCAGTATCAATATTTCAACACTATTAATGAGTTTCTGAAAAATACCATGCTGAATGAAAATCTATTGCCTATAGGAATATATGATAAAGCAAGGATGCATTAGTAATTGAAAATTTTCTGGACATAGAAACTTGAAATATGTTTTACAGTATTCATTAGATAATTGTAAAATAATTATATAAAACATTAAATAAATCTGAAAATAAGAACATACTGCTCCACAGAATGATGCTACGATGAGATAAACTGATAACATAGCACATCTTATGAATGTGCAGCTGTATTGAAAAGCTCCATTTTCTATTTCAAAACCATGCTGAATTAAAAGATGGTATCAAGACTGGCTAAATGATAAAGTTCCCAAATATGAAAATAGTTTTAAAATAAAAAACAAACTAAATGAAGGATATTTGTTTGTGTGTTTATATATACTAGCTGATTACCTCTGGCACCTGTGCATTAGATCTGCACATGGCATTTTCATGACGCCAAATCTGCACTCTGAGAATGAAGAAAAATAAAGTTCTCTGTGACAGGAAATGCATACAGAATAAAAATTTCGTGAAGTTTGAGCTGTACATTGCATAATAATAAAGTTTGTCCAGTATCACAAAAGCAAGAGTTCTAGTATAGTATAATATAAATGTATACACTCAGAGACTACTGGGCCTGTGATAAAGCTGCAAGTTAGCATCAGTCACCTAGCACAATTACAGTGTGGCTAGAGAGCTAAACATGGAACCAAAATACATTTTTCTTCACTAGAAATAAAATCAAAATAGTGTTTAGATTTGACAAGTAGTTTGCTCATATAAAAATTATAATGCAACATAATGACAAAATATAGCCATCTTACTTCCAACATATTTAATTTATGAGCTATAACACAGCACAACATTTTTTTTGAAAAGTTTTGCTTCCTGAAAAGTTTTTGCTGATTGTGACAGGTATTTGTGATGGGTATGCACAAATATAGTTTTGGTTTTGCTTCATCACATAGGAACTCTGAGAAATAGACAGTTAACTGTTTACCGGCAATAACATATTTAATTGCATTTATGTTTCTAATATACTATTAAGTTCAACATAATTAAAAGTGTTTTGCTCCTGATTTTCGTTTGTATTCAATGTCCGGTGCATCATGTTGCAGTGTCCAGCAGTAGTCAGCAAGCATTGACAGATTCCAGTTGCCCTGATATCATTTTTCCATTGTAGTAATGTCCTGGTGAAACTGAAGATTTTGATGAAACGGTACATAATGGGCAAATTTGGATGTGATTTTCGTGATCAACAGCCAAAAATCTATAAGGAACACCCAACAGTGTTCAAGAAGCAAAAACTTTGTTGTGTAGTGTAATTAGTTAGACACTACATAGATACCATTAGGACTATAGAACAATTACACTTTAACAAATAAATCTATCAAAAGCAAATTGTGTCTTCTACAATTAATATTGCTACAACAACCTCAAGTTCCTCCTTATGAAATGCTTGATATTATTCATGAAGAGAAAGATGGAATTCTTTTGATTTACACAGCCAGTCAATATACAAGTTTTTTGATTCAACATGGTTTTGAAGAGAAAACTGGAATCTCTTAACAGCTGCATGAGCAACTAGATGTGGCATGTTCTTGGTTTATTGCATCATAGTATCATTCTGTGAGCAGTGTACTCTTATTTTCAGGTTTATTAAACTTCTCTCAACACGGGCTCAGTCAACTTGACTAACCACGTGACCTCTTTGTACTCATTTAAAGTCTAGAGATTTAATACTTCTAGCTTTCATTATAGTTGTGTATATCATCACAAAGTCTGGTAGTCTTTCACACACAAAAGAATTATTTTTTAGTGAAGTATTCTTAATAAAATAAAAGATTTATCCATAAATATATTGAGAGTTTATTTTGAATAGGCTATGTGCAAAGTAATTTTCATGTTAAAATTAAAAAATACTTTTCCTCATCTCAAATTTCCTTTGTGTAATCCCTAAGACCTTCTAAATGCATTTCAAATGTTTTTTCAGGATTTTTTTAAAATATTGCTTTGTAGAATTAAGAACTTAAAACTTATATGCTATTAACAACCTGCTGACCTCATAGTCAACCCTTGTAGAAAAAAAATAGTCCTTAGTACCTTACTCTAAGTATAGAAAAAACCTGCTTCTGGTTGTAACACAAACCTCCATTTTGTTCACTGTAATTGGTTTTAAACTGTGTCAACTACTATTCACACCATTATAAGTTGTAAATCACTTCGCAAATGTGTGGCTTACATTATACTTATCAAATTACATTATGCACAAGTTGCTCTTGAGAGTATCTTATGAAAATGTTTTTATTATTATAAATTTTACCTAATCCATCAATAACTAAACTAAAATTTCCTACTTCTACATTTTAGTTATTTTTATAATAATAAATAGAGAATACATATGAGAAAAAAAGTACTTATCTGGGTCTTTTTTGTTGCTGTTGACTATTGATAACACTCGAACTTTTTTTTTTTTTTTAATACTATCAGTACTATGTAAAAAGCAAACAATGTCTCATAACTACCACAATTTTTCTGGCTTTTTAACTGTGTGACAAAATACATTACAAATTCAGCAGAGCTAGTCAATGTGTTTCCCACTGGAATAAAGATTTTACTGAAAGCAAAATTGACAATTCTCTGATAGAAAACAATGCAATGTCATTTTACATAGTACAATCATAGCTTTCTATGGATTATATAGTATTAAACAGGTTGGCTCTGTAATCAAATAAGATTAAAAGCTAGAAACATTGTGCTTTGCCTGAGTGATTATGACATTATAATGAGTATTTATATTAAATTTCATACTTCTTGATAGAGTGGTAAATAGATTATAGAAGAGAGGATGCCTAAAGAGAAAATGTCACAATTTTCACATTAGAGGAAATTTAGGTGTTTTTTTGTGGGTTTTTTTTAATATTACTATATAAAATTAAGAACTTCCAACTTATATGCTATTTGAATATGGATTATTAGTTACATTTTTATAGTACACTTACCAATATACCATAAAAGAGAAGTAGTTAATTAAATTTTGAATTTAACTTGCACTAAAATCTTGTGACATGCTGAGAAAAGATACCCATGGAAAGAAAGTTAACAAATATATTAAATA
>NC_134827.1:976827-1017646 GCF_004210375.1 Tachypleus tridentatus | reverse complement strand
ATGAATAAGTTCATGATAAAACAAGACTTACATAATTGCTATTCCCCAATTCTTACTAGCTGTAGAAGCTGCTTCTTCAAAGATAGAAAGTTCTACTAACGATACGGTTGGAACGATAACTAAAGGTGTTAACCACTGAAGCATTACTCCAATAACACCTGTAAGTCCAATAACAATTTCAAAGATGGATGCCACAATGATAGCGCCTTGTATCTAGTGAAATATATCAGGAGCTACATCATAAACAACATAGAGAGAACTTATATATAATAAGTCTGTTATGTATCCATTTAAAGTTTATTTTGGTAAGTATAGATCATAGTTATTGCATATTGAAATTAACAGGTATACACGCGTATATTTTGTATTGAAAAGCAAACTGCTACAGTAGTTATTTTATAATATTTTTATTAAAATAATACAAAAGTACAGATCGTTGTGGTACCAGTTGTATTTATACATGTTCATAATAATTGCCAAGTGCGATAACATCAAAACATTTTAATACTATATTTTCTTTCAGTGGATTGGATTATCTCATGCTTAAATATAAATAGTAATGTTCCAGATAATATTATATTAATTTAAATACATAGATTTTCACGTAAGAAACGTATTAGAAATAAAAACTAAGAATACTTGATAAACTCGATCGTAGGTATATCATTCATATAAAAATGTATAAAAACATAGCACGGGCTACGTCCTTTAACGAATTACCTTTCGTTCTTAAAAATCTGTATATTTTATTGTTTGGTTTTCTTAAGTCAATTGTCCTCTTGTAGCACAGAGGTATGTTTGCGTAGTTACAATGCCAGAAACCAGGTTTCGATGCACGTGTTGGCGGAGCACCTGCCGCCCATTGTGTAGCTTTGTGTTCGACTACAAACAAACATACCTTAATTCAATGGTATAGAATAAATGGAAAGGTCAAACGCAGGTGAATAAGACGGATATAACTATTTTTATAGTGTCATTCATAACCTTCCATTCACTTTCTGATCAGGAAGCTGTGGTTACCTTAATATTAACACCATTAGTTTAAGTAGAATACTAATTATTTTAATAAACTATGTTTATATAATTTCTCACCTCTCTCATTCGAGTTGCCAGATTGCAGCTCTTCTTCTGTTGCCGACAACATTTCTTCTTCACTGGGACACTTCCACTGAGGTAAACTCAAAATAGCAAATATCGGAGCCAGAAAGACGGAGGAAGAGCTTTGAATTATTGGAAGTCTACATAAAAACAACAACATAAAGTCAGTTCTTCACATCTAAATATTAAAGTAGCTTTGTCCGTAATTGCGCTGTATAGTTTAAGCGTGTAACAACAAATCGAAGTAATAATAATCAATATAAATACGATCCTGAAATATATATTACAGAATAAAACTTGAAGTAGTATCACAGTTGTATAAAATATTGCAGTATTTTACAGTAAGTGTTTGTGGTCGCTCTTTTAGCTATCATAAAATGACGATAAATTTCCCAATATTTTAATAAAATAATAGACCTAGAGTTGACTGGGGTTGGTGATGACAAGCTGCCTTTCCTTTAGTATTTCACTGCTAAATTAATGAAGATAACCATTGTGTAATTTAGTGCCATATTCCAAACAAGCAAAGCCAAAGTGTAAGTTATTGTAAAACCTCCCACACAATCATCTTTAGGCCCGGCATGACCAAGCGTGTTAAGGCGTGCGACTCGTAATCCGAGGGTCGCGGGTTCGCATCCCCGTCGCACCAAACATGCTCGCCCTTTCAGTCGTGGGGGCGTTATAATGTGACGGTCAATCCCACTAATCGTTGGTAAAAGAGTAGCCCAACAGTTGGTGGGTGGTGATGACTAGCTGCCTTTCCTCTAGTCTTACACTAAGTTAGGGACGGCTAGTACAGATAGCTCTCGAGTAGCTTTGTGCGAAATTCAAAAAACAAAAAACAAACAATTAACTTTTCAAATTTTAGGCAGTTTATAGTCTTCATCTCTTTCGTGTCTTAGAATAATGGTTGAACTCATACAATATTAATACCCAGTTCTGATAAATGTGGTGGGCATAGCACAAAAGCCCTTTGTATAGCTTTATGCTATATGAAGTGGAAAATAACCTGCCTGGCAGTGTTCTGTACGAAATTGATGGTGGTTTTATCTTATGAAACTGGATGGGGTTCATACAAGACGATATACGGATGATATAAGACCCACAATGTATTTCACAAGAAACATGGCGTGCACATTAAGGAAAGACAAGTTCTTGTTGAACAGTGCCAACTAGAGGGTTGCGTGAAGCTATGTGCCAGATCAAATGAGGATATCTCAATTATCCAAACTGTCGTCAGGTTGGCTAATCATCATAATACAGTGTTGGTCTGACATCTTTGTCTTGTAATGCCATCAAGCACGGAACATTCGTTTCAAACTGTACATAAACAGAAGCTATATTCCAAAAATAACATAATGTAAGGATCATAAGCAGCTCCATCAGACACTTGGGAAGAATGCATGTAATAATATTCTCCGTATGTATGCTACTGTGGACTATGACTCTACGACTCATGCCTACTGTTCTGAAGAAGGCATAATCCAGTCAACAACACCAACAGTAACCTGGCACGTCACGGTCCACAGCTACCACATGTATAAAATCTGGTGAAAATTATATTAATTAATATGTATGGAAAGGTGAATTATCGTGTTAGTGAGTGCAATTCCTTATAGTGCAATGCACTAGCACTGGTGTTTATAGTAATTTTTTTCAACAGATCGTTACATTTAATTGGATTCATATTCTTTGGGTCGCGGTTTCGAATCCCAGTCACACACACGTAGTGCAGTTACAGAAAATTAAAGCTCACAACACAGATACCCACAAAGACGTTCAAACAATAACATACAGAGATATACAAAAAATAGTAATTAACAAGGGTTTATGCATTAAACTAAACAATGATGAAATTATTAGAATTGTATAAGTATACTCTGAAAATAGACTACTGCAAAAATATCATAAAGTTTATATTAAAATACATTGATGAATCAGGTCTTAAATATTAAATATTAAAACAAACTTATAAATTCACAGCAGTTCGTTTCATTCTTAGTTTAAGTTTTATATGTTTTTATTTATAAATTCTGAATTTGAATGTATTTTTGTTGACGCATGTTCTGATGGTTTTAAATGTGTCGAAGTAGCTAAAAAAAAGTAATGTAAGAAAGTGGATAAGCTGAGAAGGATAAATTGAAACCTGAAAATAAGATAATCACCAGAAAAGCAAACGTGATCTCCTTGAACCCTCACAATCAGCTAATAATACCACATTAAGATACGTAGCATGTTCTACTGTTTTAAATACAGAAAATCTATTTCATAGATTTCTTAATTTGGTTTCTTTTGAATTTTGCGCAAAGTTACAAGAGCGTTATCTACGCTAGCTGTCCTTAATCTAGTAGTGAAATAACAGAGAGAAGGCAGATAGTCATCACCACTCATTGCTAAATTTTGACTGCTCTTTTGCCAGCAAATAATTGGATTGACCGTCATTTTATAGCGCCCTCTACGGCTAAAAGGTGAACGTGTTTCGTGGGACAGGGATTAGAATTCACGACCCACAGTTTAAAAGCAGAACGCCATAACCACTTCGACTCATTAGGTCCAATTTGTTAATTCACGTACTTTATACCTACTGGGAAATATATATAATTTTAGTTTGTGGTGATGAGTGTGATCACCCTAAGTGATCATATTTTGAGGATACTTTCTTACATTACTTGTTATCACCTATTTCGACGGATTTAGAAACCATCAGAACATGCGTCAACAAAAATACATTCAAATTCAGAATTTAGAAATATACGTATAAAAATTTAAACTTAGAATGAAGTTATAGGGCAAGTTAGACAAGCTCTCTCCTTACACACATACATATATATACGTATATTTGCATTTCAGGATATCTTAAAACATTTTTAGAAATATATCAATCATAGTGCTTAGTGAAAAACATCTTTCCTTCTTCCAAATAATATTATAGAGGACAGTTAGTTAGGCCATTTTTCTACAATTGCTTTGAAAATTTAAGGGAAGACTAGTACAATTTTTCTACGTTAAATTATTTTTCCACGAAACTACAATTCAAAGACATTCTGTGAGATGATAATTCTGCAGAAAGCTCTGATGGTTTCTGTAATTGTATTATTTAACACGGTTACTACGTCATATAAGCGTATTGTGTAGTAGTTTGATGTTTGTGATTTGCCACATATAAATAAATAAATTTTATAATATTACCTGAAACTCGAAACTATTCACAAGTCACTCCAAGATGTAACAGGTAAAGATCTGGATGTGGTATACTGATCACAAAAAGAAATCCTACCTTTCTCTCTTAGTACACCTACCTGTTGACTGAATCGCATATAAGAGAGTTTCATGTAGTGTGTTTTTGAGCTGTAACGAGATGAAGGGAGCAATGAATGTAATATTACAGGATGTCACGTAGCTATTAATCTAAGCGGTTGTGACGAAACTATTAATCTCATGATGGAATGTTATTTCACATTTAAAAAAAACACTCTTATTTCTTAAATCTGTAATTTCCGGTAAAACTTCCTAAGATAATTGAACTACATTTGAGATAAAAACAGAAACTCACTGATAAAAAAGAACTTTCAAACTGAACAAGGTAAAAATGTGTACTCTATATATATTAGGGTTACTTGGCTTGTTTATTATTAAGCTAAGAAAAATGTTGAAAGTTCTGAGTTTACATCCTTTATTTTAGATAGGACATCTTTATCAAAGAAATCCACTTCAAAAAATACTGACATTCTTCGTCGAATCATGATAAATATACTGAATTTTATATGATTTTGATTTTTGTATCTAACGTACTTACATAATTTTCTTCCTTTTAGTGTAGTAGCTCTCTGGAAATGTTATAGAACATTCAAACACAGATAACTGCTTTTTCTGTTTCGGTTCTACTTATCAGATGTCACATACCATTTAAGTCAGTGTTTATGGTTCTCCAGTGTCAAAGCGGTATGTCTGCAGACTTACACTGCTAGAAACCGGATTTCGACACCCAGGAGTGGCAAAGCAGACGTAGCCCATTGTTTAGCTTTGTGCTTAATTGAAAACAAACAAAACAGTGTTTGGTTATTTGTGAAAGCAAATATGGCGATTTGTTATGGTAAATAGACCAGCGTTTAGAAATTATTTATTTTGAGCAGATCTTTGTTTTTTAATATAACAACCACAACAAGTTCGACAGCAATGAACTGGTTAAACTCATACCTCCACACAAAAACTGGAGAAATGAATATGAAGCGAGAGAAAATGATACAATCACGTTTTACTGTACGTGTTTATTACCATATGTTACGACTGCATGTATAGGTATAGAAATATAGACGCCATCCTGGGAAAATGACCACACATGTTAGGTACGAAATTATGCAATGATAAAATTCTAGCTATAACAAGGGCGAATAACTAAATGGTCATATATGAATGACAAGGAAACATTTACCCTTCGAGACACAAATAAACGAAAACAAATTTATGATAATTGAGTGGATAACGAATCTGACATTTCTTTAACGACAGTTTGAATGCCCAGCTCTGCCCTTGGTGAAGATTTACAAGTCCATAATGGACTTTCTTTTTGAAGTTCTTCTAATATAGTTAAAATGTCTTCCTTCAAAAACGTTTTTAAGTTGTTTTAAGCAGACTGCACTTTATAGCCTTATTTTTCTCTTTGAAAACTTGGACAAATTTGCCAAGAAGAAGGAAAATTTCTACCAGGATTTTCAAAAACGTTCATTGTACAAAAAATCCGGTGCTAGACAGAAAAGTCATTAATGATAGTGAGGAAGTGTAGAAGTCAAAACGAGAAAATTCGCAGAAATGGAAAACTAGTTGCGTCAGTTCTCTTTCAAAGCAACCCATTTTACAGTAAAGATGTGGTCAGTATTTCTACTGTCCGGAGTTGGTACGGTTGACACAATAATTTTAAATTTTCTTCTACGGAAAACTATATTTTACGTCAAGAAGTAGGAATTATTCTAAAAGTATTTTAATTATTCAATACGCGTTTAATCCAAGTTTAAATCCTTAATCTAATTCTAGTATGAACCAAAAGTTAAAATGTGTGTATCAGAAAATATCTTCTTACGAAAATTGTAGCAATATCTTAAATCTTAACATTGTAGCTGGATATTTTATTTTATTTTTTTTAGAAACAAGTCAAAACACTCAAACTTTCATTTACAGTCTTTGACGTATGGAATTTTGTTGTGGTGTGAGTTTTTATTTACAATAGCTATTGTAGTAACGATATATGGGTTATTCAGCAGAATATTTTTATTTTTCAGTATGTGAAACGTTTAACAAGAATTCGTTTATATATAGTCTACTAAGTTAACATGCTAAATTTGACCTGAAACAGTCAGCTCGTTAAGGAAGAGATACGTCCAAAGACATAAAGTTTTACCGTAATATTAGATATTCATCACACAGGTATGACTAAACTTGTTTAGTGCGCATGAGAGAAAAACGCCTGTACCTTATTTTTTATGCTTATCCATATCCTGTTTCACTCGCTAGAGCTGGATTGTATAAAGACGAAAAATGCATCTTTACTTGTTAAAATATAACAGTCCGGCAACACATTTAACTAAACAGGAAATAATACTGGTATCATATACTCATAGATGAAGATGCGAAAGGAAACTTTCATAATGTTTTAACTATCAAATTTTAATGCAATTGGTGTGGCAGTAGATATTTTGTAAAATATGTAAAATAACGCTTAACATAAAAGTGTCTTCTGCATAAACACACATACTCAAACCATACACACCTGCTATCAGTTGGTTTCGATACAAGTCACGTAGTCTCTTTTCATATGTTCTGCTTGACTGAACACGTCGCAAAGGAGTGAAATTGAAAGATTTGTTTGTTTGTTTTGGTATTTCGCACAAAGCTACTCGAGGGCTATCTGCGCTAGCCGTCCCTAATTTAGCAGTGTAGGACTAGAGGGAAGGCAGCTAGTCATCACCACCCACCGCCAACTCTTGGGCTACTCTTTTACCAACGAATAGTGGGATTGACCGTCACATTATACAACCCCAATGCTCGGAGGGCGAGCATGTTTAGCGCGACGCGGGCGCGAACCCGCGACCCTCGGATTACGAGTCGCACGCCTTACGCGCTCGGCCATGCCAGGCCCAAATTGAAAGAAAAGATCATCGCGTAATTTTAAGAATTTCAAAAATGATTTTTTTGTCAAGGATTCTGTGCTAAGGTTCAAACTAAACATCTAAAGCACATGCAATCAGTAGCTTTGATAAAATTTGATTTAAGACTAACAATACCTTAAATTTATAAAGCTGAAATGTCCAGATGTTCGAAGTGAATATTATTTGAAATATTTTAAACTTATGTTTACTTGAGATGTATTCGTATTTTATTTTGATAATTTTACACCATGACTATTTCAACTGTTGTAAGTTCGTCACTGTTGAATAACATAAATAGTTATCCAGTTCTGTGAATGGATCGTTTCCATCACCTTGTAAGGTGGAGTTAGCGATACGTAGTCAAGAGCTCATAACGATTTAATACATTTCTGTAGAGTTGCAACTTCATGGTAAAGGAGTTGGAAACAAGTACTGTCCCATGAGAAATACAATTTAATTTACTATCAACTTACGTCTGATCTTTCGTAACTTATTAAAAGACAAGGTATCGTTATGTTTGACTATATTGAACGCACATATAATGTCTGTAATTTAGCAGTGTAAGACTAGGAAGAGGGCAGCTAGTCATGACCACCCACCATCAACTATTGGGCTACTCTTGATGTATAGTAGATGAATAGTAGGATTGACCGTAATATTATAACGTACCCGTGGCTGAAAGGGGGAGAATATTTGGTGTCATGGGGGTTTGAACCCGCGACCATCAGATTACGAGTCCAGCGACCTGACCACATAAAGGTTTAGTTTGGTTTTTTCTTGTTTTGACTTTCGCGCAAAGCTGCACCAGAACTATCGGCGCTAGCCCTCCATAATTTAGCAGTGTAAAACTAGACGGAAGGAAACTAGTTATCATCACCCACCGCCAACTCTTTTATTAAGTGTGTGTTTTCTTATAGTTATCCGCTGTGTCTAATTACTAGAGTCAAACCGTTGATCTCAGTATTATGAATCAGAAGACTACATCTATTTCCTTTAAATCCTATAATAAATATGCTTAAAGGAAATTTGAAAACATATATGCAGTGTCATTTACGGGTGTTGGTCTAATAAGAGTTTCCAATGATTTGTGACGAGCGTAGCCCTAGTTGGTAAAAGGACAAATGCTGTTTTCGCTTCGCCTCTAGAAAAACTGTGTGGGAGAAATAAATTAACCGATTGTTTCTAGAATAAACTCAATCGAAATGATGGCCCACACATTAGGTAGTCTATTCAGGATAGTGTAATATTTCAATATTTTACATGCCCGGTTATCTAGTTACATTATATAATGATCAGAACGTGACGCTATTTATAGCTTTTTTAACCCAAACATATTCCTTGAACCAGATTTTAAAGTTCCATTCGGTAGTGTAGGCCTAATCGTACTTTTGTGATCATGCAAATAAAACAAAGAAGTAAACAGTTTGACAGAGTCAACTTTGATACCCGCAGTTCGACTCTGTAGTGTAGCTGGTTACATTAGAACAATTCTGAACGATTCAGACATTTTAGCCACTTCACTGAGGAGCATCGTCTCCTTGATATTAAAATAAAAAAGAATAATATGGATATCGCATCATGTACACCCGGCATGGCTAGGTTGGTTAAGGCGTTCGACTCGTAATCTGAGGGTCGCGGGTTCGAATCCCCGTTGCACCAAACATGCTCACCCTTTCAGCCGTGGAGGCGTTATAACGTGACAGTCAATCCCACTTTTCGTTGATGAAAGAGTAGCCCAAGAGTTGGCGGTGGGTAATGATGACTAGCTGCTTTCCCTTTAGTCTTGTACTGCTAAATTAGGGACAGCTTGAGTAGATAGCCATCAAGTAGCTCTGCGCGAAATTCCAAAACAAACAAACAGTTGCATCATGTGTAAAAAATAAGTTTAGTTCTTCCACTACAAGCTAAAATAACTTTATTGTCATTATTACTAATAATTATAGAATATAGATTTTAAATTTGTGTTTCTCAAACTTTATGAAGATCAGTCTAGTGCTCTTCATTGGCTCAGAGGTAAGTTTGAAGGCTTATAACACAGAAAACTGGATTCTATACACATCATGAGCACAGTCCAGTTAGTCCATTGTGTCGCTTTGAGCTTGAAAATAAACAAGTAAAAGAAGTGTCTTTTGTAAATCAGTTTTTCTGGTGGCAAAACGCCGTGTCTCTGGAATTGTACCACTAGAAGTCTAGTTTCAATAGCCGTGATCGGTAGAGCACAGATAGTCCATTGTATAGGTTTGTGCTTAAGTTCAAACAAATACACTTTGCTGTTTAATGTGAAACTAAAATGTTTTTATATATTTATATATATTATAAACAATAATAATTTATCAATAACATTAAATAGATTCACTCTGATTTCAGTAAGTTACCACATATTAAACCATTCATTTACGACGAATTACACTATTTTATATGGTCTACTGAGGACTGATCTTTTCTTTTTATCGACTTGAATGGTTTTTGTTTGTGGAGTGAGTAAGTTTATAGTAGACTGATCTTCATAAAGTTTGAGAAACTGAAATTTAAAATCTATAATAGCGGGTAAAGCGTATTTTCTTAGTTCATTACATACTTTAAAGCATGGGTAACCTTTTCATGGCTGAATGCTTGAGAAAGTGAAATACAAAGGGAGACAAAAATGTTTGTGAGTGAAGCAGTTATGCGAAAATTTGAATTTGAAAAAATGTCTACGAATGATTCAGTACATTTCTAACTGAACTTAAACCTTTCGTGTACTTTTGGGTTCAATTGTGATAAGTTAGAATTATTACATTGCATGCTATTGAAGTATTACCTAATATTACACTGCATTTTGCAATTGATATTCATAGGCTTTCATTAAATTATTTTACATTTGGACATACATGCGATACTAAAGATGTCTAATAGTATATTAAATCTAATTTCGAGCGTCACCACGTCCAGTCATACTCTATCCTACGAATCTGCACCTTGACAGTAACCCTGCAGTTTAAAATTATTTGTAAAAGGTTTTTCCTCAAGACTGCTATATCCAAAATAATGCAACTATATTGCCTTTTAGTTACTTACACTTTATCTACTGTATGAAGAGGACGGGTTCCTAGTACCATATTCAACACTTTGATAACCCAAAAATCAATAGAAGGTACGACCAACAGTTTAACTCGCATATCCTTGCATGAAATACCATACATCACCGTAATATTCTCCAGCTCTTTGAAGTATGTGACGATTGAACAGAAGATATAACTGGAAACCTTATTTTGGTGAACATCTACTCTCTTGACCTTTTTTGATGTTTTGCATATTGTTGTTTGAGATACATGAATTACTTTTTCCCACGTAATCGTTTGTGAATTCTGATCTGTTGCAATACATTGCACTTTGCTGGACATGGCTGGAGCACGACTTGTTGCATGACTTTTTCTAGATAGTCCTCATGCTCAAAACTGATCCTTATGACTTCCAACAGATTTTTCCACCTTGGAAATTCTAAATTTTTCATCTAAACACATTTTTATGATATGAGTATATGAATACTTTGCATCGAAAAGAGCTGTTACAAATTTGATCAGTTTTTAAATAGTTTCAACCTGCCTACTTAAATCTAAAAAAAGTTAAAACTTATTTCTGATTAACACCAATCTCAACACGAATTTATCTATATATTGACTATTCTAAATCGTTTCAATGTAACGTAGTCAGCCCTATACTTGCAGATGTTTTGTTTTTACTGGATTTATGATTCACAATACAGATATATATATCTTACTAGATTCATGACTTGTATCTACTGCATTTGGTCATTGATATATTATTTTAGAGGTAACACATGATTTCATACACCAGTGAGACAAAAGAATGAATATTATTTGAACCAACTTGAATTTCGATTGAAAATTTGTTAAGAAAAAAAAGTAAAAGATTTGTGAAGATATAAAATGAAACTAACGTTTACAGAAACTAATCCAAGCTTATTCAAAAATCAAAATAATTCGATACTTGACTACGCAGGCAACATACTTTTTTTGATACGTTATCTAGCTTCTCAAGGTTTAAACTTAAAAAAATAATCATGAATATCAATTAGTGTGTTTCACCTTTATCTCTGAATATTAATTATTTGAGGTATATTTAAAAAAAAAACCAACAACATCAGATGGTTACAAAGTTATTACTGAAATGGTAAAAACCATAATTATATCAGACAGCATCCGGAGACACATTGACATTATACTGATGAGAGGGAAACAAAAGTTCACAGGTAATCTAAAAATACTAAAACATTAGACAGACGAATACTCGGACAGACACCACATGTTCTCAATATATACATTTGTGTGTGTATGTGTTTGTTAGTGTTTGGCAACGTCTAAAAATGTCAATACTAAAAGCAAATAGAAATAAATAAAAGGTAATTTACATTTGTCTCTTTTGTTCTATATTAAAACGATATATAAATGAACACGTCAATATTCAAAGCCAAACAGACCCAGAAGAGGATAGTATTATATTTCAGAATTTTACGTGCTCGGTTGTGTAGTAACATTATATAATGATCAGAATGTGACGTTCTTTATTGCTTTTTTAACCCAAAAGTATTCCTTGAACCAGATTCTAAAGTTCGATTCGGTAATTGTAGGCCTAATCGTACTTTAGTAATCATGCGAATTAAACAAATATACAAACAAGTAAACAATCTGACAGAGCCAACTTTCATAACCGTAGTTCGACTCTGTAGCGTGGCTGGTTACATTCTCATTATAAGAAAAGTTTCTGAAACTTGCTGATACAGTCATCCCTCAGTAATTTCTCTTGTAAAGAAACGACAGGTCATATGATGGACGAGTGCATGGTGGGATGGTATTGTTGGTTGATCCGTGTTTTTTTGGGTCGTAACATCATTACTTCTTCTCTCTACCTGTCTATTGAAGAGATCTATAATCAGTGAGACCTTCATGCCCTCATTGAGCAGTAACCATTTCCCTTTTTACTACTGGGGGATTTTAACATAATCACCTTGGGGTGGTGCTAGTATTGATGAGAAGGGTCGTATTATAAAGCATATGATCTTGGACCACTGTCTTTTCTCTTTAGTACTGGCTCTTATATTTATTTTCATGTACCTAGTCAGTATTTTGCTGCTACAGACCTTTCTATCTGCTTCTGTTCACTTTTCATTTACTTTTCTTGGACATTCGACAGTAATCCACGGGCAGTGATCACTTTCCTATCATTTGAGAGAGACTGGCAGTGGTTGATGCCATCCGATCAGCGTGCCTCGATGGAAGTTGGACCGGGATAACGGACCTTCTTTACCTACTCTCTCAGAACTTGATGCTGCTATCGATAGATGACTGTGTAGCAGCAACAACGGACTGTATTATCCGGGCAGCTACTCAGAGTGCTCGTAAAACCTCTTCACGTTTCCCACGATATCATCTTCCTTGGTGAAATACTGCCTGTCACATGACAAGTAAAACTTAAAAAACGAGCTTGGGATACCTTTCGTAGCTATCCCACACTTGTAAACCGCAGTGCATTTCAATATGTTTGTGCACATGTTCGGCAGGTCAGGCGTCAAAGCTAGAAAGAATCTTGGAGTAAATACACCTCTAGCATTTCTTTTACTACCAGTTCCAAAGTCATATGGGACAAATTTCTAAAGGTTAGTGGCCGGTATACCTCTGCCCCTCTTTTAATCTTGTTCTCTCATGACCAGGAAGTTGCTGATTCTCAGAGCATTGATTTTAACTGTATCTTGCATGAGAATGTTTTCCCGATGCTTGGCACCATGCAATTGTACGTCCTTTTCTTAAACTGGGAAGGTTCACAAGATTTCTTTGTTCAATCGTCCAATTGCTTTGACGAGCTGTCTCTGTGAGATATTAAAGAGAATGGTTAATGCTTGTCTTCGTTGGTTCCTCTCACTCACTCAGTGCGGGTTCAAAAGACAATGCTCCACAATGGACCATCTGATTCGACTTGAAACATCAATTAGGGGAAACCTTTCTCAAACGACGATATCTTGATTTTGTATTTTTTGATCTTGATAAAGCTTATGATACATTGTGGAGGTAGTTACCTAAACTCGTATACGTTGCGAGTCGATTTACTGATTTTTATTAGACATTTCTCAATGCATCGGCGATTTCAGGTCCGTGTGGGTTCGACAATTTCCTATTCTTTCCCACAGGTACTTTGAGTCCTTCAGAGCTGTGTCTTGAGTATGACAATTTTCATTATAAAGATTAATGGCATCAGTGCACAACTACCCCCCACAATTGCAAACAGTATCTTTGTCGACGTCTTCCACATCTCATGCCAGTCGTCAAATATGAGGGATACTGAGCGGCAGCTACAGACTGCCTTCAATCATTTACTGATGTGGACCACAGCAAAGGATTTTAACCTTTCTCTCTCCAGAACTGTTTGCCATGAAAATGTTGGACCCTGTTCACAATTAAAAGTTTTGGTTCTGCACAAGGGATTTCTGCACTTCTTCAGTCCAGAGTTTGCACATCACATGAACCCCCTCTACACCTTCGTCGTTTGCAACTGTGTTTAATATATGCTTCAAAACTTCGATCTTTATATTTGCCAAACATCTCTCGACCCATCATTCCATTCCCATTTCTCTCTTACTGCTGTACACTATATATAAAAATTGGATTTCACGCTGTTTAAATTTTAATTCAAATTAATCTTTGTTTTGTTTTAACTTGATTCATTTTTTTTAGAATTTTAATAATTTTGCTTTACTTTTAACTTTTTACCTGATGTTTGGCGCAGATAGCCCAGTTGGTTTGTGCTATAAAACGTGAAACCCACCACCACTCTCTTGTCAAATGTAGTTATTCAATATTACACTTTAAGGTATTCCATTTAGAACAGTGCATGAAATTCTACTGGTTCAATATCGTTATAAATCTAATAATTAATACATTTTAATACAAGTGTATATTACAAATCTTTTTTTCTCTCGTATTAGTTGGATCAGTAAAAAATCTAAGATTTTAATAGTCATTTTAATATATTATTTTGATAGTTTTTGCAATGTAAAACGTAATACATGATACTAAAAATGAGTGTATCTAATGTTAAATAATGTTCTGAAAACTATATACTAATACCGAGTAAAGGAGCATTACAATTATTGCAAAATCTAGTTACAAAATTTTAAACATTTTCTCTAATGGTGGGTGTTTGTTGTTCTTGTAGTTTCGTGGCTAAATCTTCCTAGGAGTAAATAATTATTGTATTTAAGGAATCTAGAAGCCGTTGATAGAAGTACGACATAATAGAGGACACTTTTCATAACCACAATCGTCCAGTCGGTAGATTTCTCAAGTCAGTCCAGGTTAAATGTTTATGAATAAACATAGTATTAGAAATGACAAGACTTATAATTGTGTTTCAGACGTTTACTAGATCCACATCATTGACATCTTAGTTTCTGTCACTTATGAATTTTTTATATCAGTGACACATTTACTTCTTTCAATCGAAATATTCAAAATATTTCACATTTTCAAACGATCGTTCAAATGCATTAACTGAATACAAAACATCTTTATTATAGTAAATTTCGTTTCATATTTAAAGTAGTTTATTAAATGGAACAAAAAGACAACATACTACTTAAAAGTGAAATCAGTTTCACTGAATAACGAAGATCGGTTGATGTCTAAACTTATTCTATTGTTCAAAAGCACACTACATTTCAAAATGATATTATAAAGCAAAAACAAAACAAGCAAAATATAGGACATACGCTTTCAATTTTCAACTGTTAAACCAAAACATTTTAACTAGTTGTTTGACTTTAAAAGCTAGTTTTATATGGGGATAATACTAACAACGACCCCATTGTTACGGAATCCTAATAGGTATAAAGTGTGTCTTTGAAGCAGGAAATCATTCATTAGATTTTGTTATAGATGTTGTGGAACTATATTGGCTATAGAACTAGGTATATATCAAATAATTTGAAATACTTTCAATCCCACATTTTTTCTTACGTTATTTTGGTTTTTTATTTCGTATGATTTGTAGATAATAAATATAAAAAATCAAATCAAACATTTTGAAGAATCAGTTGACTGATATGCAAACGTTAATTTTAATTTGTTCCTTTACAATTAAATATTCGAATCAAATACTTGTTGTTATATGCGTAGATATATGATTTATACAGGACATCAAAATACCTATAAGGAAACATACACTACGAATGTAGTACTAACAAAAGCGCAATGAATGTAGTATTTATATGGAAGAAGATATTTTACTAGGATGGAAATTATAACGTTTTGTTTCACAGTTCTTTCTATGAATAACAAATTTAGATGATGTAAGATATTGACAGAATCTCAAGTCTTTATTAAATACGTCATTACGTAACATATTTAACAATTCTAAACTTTAATATTTTCAGTCGTAGTTTAAGAGCGATTTTTCGTACAAGTTATAACAGCCGAAGGTTTCAACACATCTTGTCAAGTATTTGTTTAAAGTGATTATACACCTAAACTGGACAATAGGGGACAAAATTACCACGCTGCGGGTTGTACAATGACCTCGAATACTGATTATATTTTGATCTGCATTAAAAGAAACATGATTATAATATTTCAGTTTATGAATATTTCCTAGTAACATTAGTAAACGTTCTAATATAAAATGTATTAAAATAACCAAGTCTTATCGTATCAAACTAATTATACGTTTATACTAACTTATATGTTACCTGTTGTAAATAAACTAAAGACGACAGTGTCGTTACTTTTCTGAATCAATGTTATCATTATTATTATTTTTAGGTTTAAATCTCTTAAATAATGGTCTCACTTTACGAAGAAAAATATTCTGGTCGTATGTTGGACTGATGGGAATGTACTTAAAATTTTGTATCTTTTAATTACATTCATGCCGAACGGAGGTCATAGGTTGAAGGTGACGACAGTGTCAACAGATCATCTTCAGTCGTATTATGTTCAAGGCCTTGCTCTCTCCATCTGATAACTCCTCTTTCTTCGTCTGTCCCTGAAATCAATACTTTGAGAGGGAATATTGTTTGCTAGTAGTTGTAATAAACATAACATTGTAGTATTATAACCTAATTTCATTTGCTCGAAAGCAAAGTTATGAAGTTAGAAAAATAAATAGTGAATAAGTGGGTGGACATTGAGAAAAATTATTTTATATTGCAAAATGTTTCGCGAAGAAATCAAACAATGAAATTATAATATATCACATTTTACTTCGGAAAATCCGAATAGTTGAATATTTGTAACTTAAAAACACATGAAATAATATTTAAAGGGAATTACTTGCAACGTTGAAATTTGTTCGGTTTATTCACAAACTGTCAAAGGAATGTTTCCTTACCTGGTATGGAATTGTCTAAAACAAACGCAATGAGTCCACCAATAAACATACTGGTATTCAAGAGAACTGTGATGAGTTGGTTTGCTGCGTCATTCCCTAAACGAAACAAATTTGTATTTTTTGTTGTGCACGTTTTTCCTGTTTTTATTTATGGCCACCATCGTACATAGTGCGTACTACAAGATAGTAAGTACTAAACGTTTGTTTTGTAGTTTAGTATATTACATCACTTTAAAGCATGACTGCAGTTCATGAGATAAAAAACAAAGAAGTTATAAACTTTTATTTGATCAAAAACATATAATAATCATAAAAAACGAGTCATAGATATAAAAACAAAATAAATATCAAACACTCTGAAAATCGAATATTAAATGGTTACTAATCAATGTCTGTATGTGTGTTTATCTTGTTACAACTGGTGAACCATAAATCTTACTGCCAGTAAACACAACGTAAAGTCTGCGGTAAGTCTACGAATTTACAACGGTAAAATAAGGGGTTCGACTTCCATTGGTGGAATCCGCAGACAGTTTGATGTGTCTTTGCTACAAGAAAGCACACACACACAGGCACAACGTAAATCTTTAGTACTCCAGGTGGAGCGTTGAGATGTGAAACTGTATATCATTCTCGCTGACTCTTGTGTTTCAAAAGTACATTGAACTGGTATGCCAAAGTTTATAAGTAGGTCATTTTTATAATAATATGTCAAGATACATTCAGCTTTATCTGCCTGTTGTTATTATTTAAAGAATAATTTGCAAAGTAGTTCTCTAATAATCAGAAAACCTTAAAATATAAACATTTTTGTAAGGTTAATATTAAAACTGGTTCATTTGCCTTGGCAGTAACTGTGATGTGGTTTATAAATTATACGTATTTCTATTAAATTCAACAAATTTCTTATATAGATTTACTTCAATATATATTTCCAATAATTATGTTATGTCTGAAGATTACTTCGTATCTCTACGCGAAGGCCCAGGGAATTTTTTTACGGAATGAATAATTGTGTTCTGGAACAAATATCTTGCATGAAGAAATGAGATGCTGGATACTATTTTAATTATAATATTTCTCTTTTTAATAATACTTTGTGTTAACACTTTAAAACTTCGGTATGTGTATGGAGTAAGAGAATGAAAAAGATTTTCCTAATGTGAGTATTAATATTTTCAACTTGAATGACACATTTTAATATACATGAACTGGCCAGGTTAGAGAACCATAAGGTTCGACCACATTCATTTTCTAATTTGAAATTTCTGATAGGTAAGAGGAGAAACAGTTGACAGCACTCACCGCCTGTGCGGCTTTTCTTAGCCGAATATTAATACTTGACTGTCACAGTTATAACTCCACCACATCTTGCTCAATGTGTTCGTATGTATATTGTAACTAGAATCTTGGACCTTCAGATTTGTAAGTCGACACACGCGTTAACCACAACACGTTCTTTTCTAAAAAATGTTATTCAAGTTTTGTGCTTTTGAGAAATTTCCAAATAAGTAACATCATATTCGGGAAATGTGAATTGTTTTGTTCAATTCTTTTTTTTATAACAGTTATTTTTCTATTATTTTATATTTGTTGGAAAACATTTTTATTTAAATTATGTTAGGACGTAAAGAACTAATTTATTAAGAACTGTTTAATGGCATAAAATAAAAGAGTTCTCCTGTAAAATTTCTTTCTTGAAGTATTTTTCCCTCTTACCAACAGCGTTGTTGTTTTCATTTCAAAATTCCCTTTAAATTATGACTCAATGTCTTCTTCCTCATTTTGCTAGATAAATCACTGTTAATTTCTTGTGGCGCTCTGAACCACCTGTATTATTTAAAAGATGGTTTATTAGTATTTAAAATATCAGGTACAATTCTACAAGTTTCCTGACTTCAAGCATAATATACGAGTGGTATCGAATTTCGGTTCCCCTGATCGTCATACATTTTAGCTTAAAAAACAAACCAAACAAATAATGCACGCTTCCTTCATAAAACTTCGATCACATTAATAAATAGTACGTACCTACATCAATAGTATTTGGATGACCCTTAAACCATTTTGGTATGGTTATCCCCATAAATAAAGATAATCCAAGGATAAGAATATTCCTGGATGACTGCAAGTCGATAAATTGAACATTAGACAGTCCAACTCCCGTTACAATTGCAAACGTAACACAGAAGATTCCTCCAATAATGGGCACAGGAATAGTGTTGAAGAAGGCTCCAAACTTCCCAAAAACAGCAAATAACATCATTGTAATAGCCCCACACTGAATAACCCGTCGACTAGCCACCTGATTGTTAGAAAAAGTAAGAAAATTACGAACATTTTAAAGTATTAACGATTATACTATTTGTAAAGTGCTCATAAATTAAAGGAACAAGTTCGTTTTCTTATATAATTTATCTCAGTTCCAAATGTGATAATATTTTTTTAGGTAATTTTCCTCATTTTAGTTCCATCTGCATCCATTCTTTAATGTGTGATGAACGGTAAAACATGAAGGAATAATTATTTTAAAAAATTACCAATAACATCAAACCTGATAACCCCAATGAAACAATACTTTAAATAGTTTACATGTGTTTATTCAAGAAATGTTTGAAACATTCAATATCTAGTGTGACTTCCACACTCCTGAAACTGATATGGCACACTTCGAATCAGTCTATCAATGTTATTTTGAGGTATGGCAGCTCACATGTCTACCAGTGTTTGTCAGAATTCCTGTTCATTCTAAGGAAGGTACTGGCGTTCACTAACACGCCTCTACAACATATCCCAACAATGTCCAATCGGATTTAAATCTGAAGATCTGGCTGGTTACTCAAAAGTCTCTATTCCTTTTTCGTCAAGGAAGTTCACACACAGTCTGGCGACGTGAGCTCGCGCGATAACCTGCATGACAATGAATCCATTGCTGACAGCCCCGGCAAAAAGCCTCACAATGGGTTCCAGAATGTCGTCTCTGTATCGTCGTGCATTCAGAGAACCATTCATAATGGTTGAACTCATACAATATTAATACCCAGTTCTGATAAATGTGGTGGGCATAGCACAAAAGCCCTTTGTATAGCTTTATGCTATATGAAGTGGAAAATAACCTGCCTGGCAGTGTTCTGTACGAAATTGATGGTGGTTTTATCTTATGAAACTGGATGGGGTTCATACAAGACGATATACGGATGATATAAGACCCACAATGTATTTCACAAGAAACATGGCGTGCACATTAAGGAAAGACAAGTTCTTGTTGAACAGTGCCAACTAGAGGGTTGCGTGAAGCTATGTGCCAGATCAAATGAGGATATCTCAATTATCCAAACTGTCGTCAGGTTGGCTAATCATCATAATACAGTGTTGGTCTGGGACAACACTGACACCTTTGTCTTGTAATGCCATCAAGCACGGAACATTCGTTTCAAACTGTACAAAAACAGAAGCTATATTCCAAAAATAACATAATGTAAGGATCATAAGCAGCTCCATTAGACACTTGGGAAGAATGCATGTAATAATATTCTCCTTGTGCATGCTACTGTGGATTATGACTCTACGACTCATGCCTACTGTTCTGAAGAAGGCATAATCCAGTCAACAACACCAACAGTAACCTGGCACGTCACGGTCCACAGCTACCAGATGTATAAAATCTGGTGAAAATTATATTAATTAATACATGTATGGAAAGGTGAATTATCGTGTTAGTGAGTGCAATTCCTTATAGTGCAATGCACTAGCACTGGTGTTTATAGTAATTTTTTCAACAGATCGTTACATTTAATTGGATTCATATTCTTTGGATCGCGGTTTCGAATCCCAGTCACACACACGTAGTGCGTTACAGAAAATTAAAGCTCACAACACAGATACCCACAAAGACGTTCAAGCAATAACATACAGAGATATACAAAAATAAAAATTGTAATTAACAAGGGTTTATGCATTAAACTAAACAATGATGAAATTATTAGAATTGTATTAGCATACTCTGAAAATAGACTACTGCAAAAATATCATAAAGTTTATATTAAAATACATTGATGAATCAGGTCTTGCCCCCAAGTGTCATATAAACATATTAATATTAAATATTAAAACAAACTTATAAATTCACAGCAGTTCGTTTCATTCTTAGTTTAAATTTTATGTTTTTATTTATAAATTCTGAATTTGAATGTATTTTTGTTGACGCATGTTCTGATGGTTTTAAAATGTGTCGAAGTAGCTAAAAAAGTAATGTAAGAAAGTGGATAAGCTGAGAATTTGTTTTGGAATTTCGCACAAAGCTACTCGAGGGCTATCTGTGGTGGCCGTCCCTAATTTAGCAGTGTAAGACTAGAGGGAAGGCAGCTAGTCATCACCACCCACCGCCAACTCTTGGGCTACTCTTTTACCAACGAATAGTGGGATTGACCGTAACATTATACGCCCCCACGGCTGGGAGGGCGAGCATGTTTAGCGCGACGCGGGCTCAAACCCGCGACCCTCGGATTACGAGTCGCACGCCTTACGCGCTTGACCATGCCAGGCCGATAAGCTGAGAAGGATAAATTGAAACCTGAAAATAAGATAATCACCAGAAAAGCAAACGTGATCTCCTTGAACCCTCACAATCAGCTAATAATACCACATTAAGATACGTAGCATGTTCTACTGTTTTAAATACAGAAAATCTATTTCATAGATTTCTTAATTTGGTTTCTTTTGAATTTTGCGCAAAGTTACAAGAGCGTTATCTACGCTAGCTGTCCTTAATCTAGTAGTGAAATAACAGAGAGAAGGCAGATAGTCATCATCACTCACTGCTAAATTTTGACTGCTCTTTTGCCAGCAAATAATTGGATTGACCGTCATTTTATAGCGCCCTCTACGGCTAAAAGGTGAACGTGTTTCGTGGGACGGGGATTAGAATTCACGACCCACAGATTAAAAGCAGAACGCCATAACCACTTCGACTCATTAGGTCCAATTTGTTAATTCACGTACTTTATACTTACTGGGAAATATATATAATTTTATTTTGTGGTAATGAGTATGATCACCCTAAATTATCATATTTTTGAGGATACTTTCTTACGTTACTTGTTATCACCTATTTCGACGGATTTAAAAACCATCAGAACATGCGTCAACAAAAATACATTCAAATTCAGAATTTAGAAATATACGAATAAAAATTTAAACTTAGAATGAAGTTATAGGGCAAGTTAGACAAGCTCTCTCCTTACACACATACATATATATACGTATATTTGCATTTCAGGATATCTTAAAACTTTTTAGAAATATATCAATCTTAGTGTTTAGTGAGAAACATCTTTCCTTTTTCCAAATAATATTATGGAGGACGGTCAGTTAGGCCGTTTTTCTACAATTGCTCTGAAAATTTAAGGGAAGACTAGTACAATTTTTCTACGTTAAATTATTTTTCCACGAAACTACAATTCAAAGACATTCTGTGAGATGATAATTCTGCAGAAAGCTCTAATGGTTTCTGTAATTGTATTATTTAACACGGTTACTACGTCATATAAGCGTATTGTGTAGTAGTTTAATGTTAGTGATTTGCCACATATAAATAAATAAAATTTTATTATATTACCTGAAACTCGAAACTATTCACAAGTCACTCCAAGATGTAACAGGTAAATATCTGGATGTGGTATACTGATCACAAAAAGAAATCCTACCTTTCTCTCTTAGTACACCTACCTGTTGACTGAATCGCATATAAGAGAGTTTCATGTAGTGTGTTCTTGAGCTGTAACGAGATGGAGGAAGCAATGAATGTAATATTACAGGATGTCACGTAGCTATTAATCTAAGCGATTGTGACGAAACTATTAATCTCATGATGGAATGTTATTCCTCATTTTAAAAAAAATACACTTATTTCTTAAATCTGTAATTTTCGGTAAAACTTCCTAAGATATTAGGGTTACTTGGCTTGTTTATAATTAAGCTAAGAAAAATGTTGAAAGTTCTGAGTTTACATCCTTTATTTTAGATAGGACATCTTTATCAAAGAAATCCACTTCAAAAAATACTGACATTCTTCGTCAAATCAAGATAAATATACTGAATTTTATATGATTTTGATTTTTGTATCTAACGTACTTACATAATTTTCTTCCTTTTAGTGTACTAGCTCTCTGGAAAAGTCATAGAACATTCAAACACAGATAACTGCTTTTTCTGTTTAGGTTCTACTTATCAGATGTCACATACCATTTAAGTCAGTGTTTATGGTTCTCCAGTGTCAAAGCGGTATGTCTGCAGACTCACACTGCTAGAAACCGGATTTCGACACCCAGGTGTGGCAAAGCAGACGTAGCCCATTGTTTAGCTTTGTGCTTAATTGAAAACAAACAAAACAGTGTTTGGTTATTTGTGAAAGCAAACATGGCGATTTGTTATGGTAAATAGACCAGGGTTTAGAAATTATTTATTTTGAGCAGATCTTTGTTTTTTTAATATAACAACCACAACAAATTCGACAGCAATGAACTGGTTAAACTCATACCTCCCTACAAAAAAACTGGAGAAATGAATATGAAGCGAGAGAAAATGATACAATCACGTTTTACTGTACGTGTTTATTACCATATGTTACGACTGCATGTATAGGTATAGAAATATAGACGCCATCCTGGGAAAATGACCACACATGTTAGGTACGAAATTATGCAATGATAAAATTCTAGCTATAACAAGGGCGAATAACTAAATGGTCATATATGAATGACAAGGAAACATTTACCCTTCGAGACACAAAAAAACGAAAACAAATTTATAATAATTGAGTGGATGACGAATTTGACATTTTTTTAACGACAGTTTGAATGCCCAGCTCTGCCCTTGGTGAAGATTTACAAGTCCATAATGGACTTTCTTTTTGAAGTTCTTCTAATACAGTTAAAATGTCTTCTTTCAAAAACGTTTTTAAGTTGTTTTAAGGAGACTGCACTTTATAGCCTTATTTTTGTCTTTGAAAACTTGGACAAATTTGCCAAGAAGAAGGAAAATTTCTACCAGGATTTTCAAAAACGTTCATTGTACAAAAAATCCGGTGTTAGACAGAAAAGTCATTAATGATAAGTGAGGAAGTGTAGAAGTCAAAACGAGAAAATTCGCAGAAATGGAAAACCAGTTGCGTCAGATCTTTTTCAAAGCAACCCATTTTACAGTAAAGATGTGGTCAATATTTCTACTGTCCGGATTTGGTACGGTTGACACAATAATTTTAAATTTTCTTCTACGGAAAACTATATTTTACGTCAAGAAGTAGAAATTATTCTAAAAGTATTTTAATTATTCAATACGCGTTTAATCCAAGTTTAAATCCTTAATCTAATTCTAGTATGAACCAAAAGTTAAAATGTGTGTATCAGAAAATATCTTCTTACGAAAATTGTAGCAATATCTTAAATCTTAACATTGTAGCTGGATATTTTATTTTATTTTTTTTAGAAACAAGTCAAAACACTCAAACTTTATTTACAGTCTTTGACGTATGGAATTTTGTTGTGGTGTGAGTTTTTATTTACAATAGCTATTGTAGTAACGATATATGAGCTATTCAGTAGAATATTTTTATTTTTCAGTATGTGAAATGTTTAACAAGAATTTGTTTATATATAGTCTACTAAGTTAACATGCTAAATTTGACCTGAAACTTTGTTTGTTTGGAATTTCGCACAAAGCTACTCGAGGGCTATCTGTGCTAGCCGTCCCTAATTTAGCAGTGTAAGACTAGAGGGAAAGCAGCTAGTCATCACCACCCACCGCCAACTCTTGGGCTACTCTTTTACCAACGAAAAGTGGGATTGACCGTCACATTATACGCCCCCACGGCTGGGAGGGCGAGCATGTTTAGCGCGACGCGGGCGCGAACCCGCGACCCTCGGATTACGAGTCGCACGCCTTACGCGCTTGGCCATGCCGGGCCATTTGACCTGAAACAGTCAGCTCGTTAAGGAAGAGATACGTCCAAAGACATAAAGTTTTACCATAATATTAGATATTCATCGCACAGGTATGACTTAACTTGTTCAGTGCGCATGCGAGAAAAACGCCTATACATTAATTTTTATGCTTAGCCATACGTTGCTTCACTCGCCAAAGCTGGATAATATAAAGAGGAAAAAAAAAAGCAACTTCTCTTCTTAAAATACAACAGTCCAGTTACACATCTAACTAAACAGGAATTAATACTGGTATCATGTACTCATAGATGTAGAGGCAAAAGGAAACTTCCATAATGTTTTAACTGTCAAATTTTAATGCAATTGCTGTGGCAATAGATATTTTATAAAATATGTAAAATAACGCTTAACATAAAAGTGTCTTCTGCATAAACACACATACTCAAACAAAACACACCTGGTATCAGTTGGTTTCGATACAAGTCACGTAGTCTCTTTTCATATGTTCTGCTTGACTGAACACGTCGCAAAGGAGTGAAATTGAAAGATTTGTTTGTTTGTTTTGGAATTTCGCACGAAGCTACTCGAGGGCTATCTGTGCTAGCCGTCCCTAATTTAGCAGTGTAAGACGAGAGGAAAGGCAGCTAGTCATCACCACCCACCGCCAACTCTTGGGCTACTCTTTACCAACGAATAGTGGATTGACCGTCACGTTATAACGCCTCCAGGCTTGAGTAGATAGCCATCAAGTAGCTCTGCGCGAAATTCCAAAACAAACAAACAGTTGCATCATGTGTAAAAAATAAGTTTAGTTCTTCCACTACAAGCTAAAATAACTTTATTGTCATTATTACTAATAATTATAGATTTTAAATTTGTGTTTCTCAAATTTTATGAAGATCAGTCTCTTCATTGGCTCAGAGGTAAGTTTGAAGGCTTATAACACAGAAAACAAACTGGATTCTATACACATCATTAGCACAGTCCAGTTAGTCCGTTGTGTCGCTTTGAGCTTGAAAATAAACAAGTAAAAGAAGTGTCTTTTGTAAATCAGTTTTCTGGTGGCAAATCGCCGTGTCTGTGGAATTGTACTACTAGAAGTCTAGTTTCAATAGCCGTGATCGGTAGAGCACAGATAGCCCATTGTATAGGTTAGTGCTTAAGTTTAAACAAATACACTTTGCTGTTTAATGTGAAACTAAAAAATGTTTTTATATATTTATATATATATCTTATAAACAATAATAATTTATCAATAACATTAAATAGATTCACTCTGATTTTAGAAAGTTACCACATATTAAACCATTCATTTACGTCGAATTACACTACTTTATATGGTCTACTGAGGACTGACCTTTTTTTTATCGACTTGGATGGTTTTTGTTTATAGAGTGAGTAAGTTTATAGTAGACTGATCTTCATAAAGTTTGAGAAACTGAAATTTAAAATCTATAATAGTGGGTAAAGCGTATTTTCTTAGTTCATTACATACTTTAAAGCATGGGTAACCTTTCCATGGCTGAATGCTTGAGAAAGTGAAATACAAAGAGAGACAAAAATGTTTGTGAGTGAAGCAGTTATGCGAAAATTTGAATTTGAAAAATGTCTACGAATGATTCAGTACATTTCTAACTGAACTTAAACCTTTCGTGTACTTTTGGGTTCAATTGTGATAAGTTAGAATTATTACATAGCATGCTATGTATTACCTAATATTACACTGCATTTTGCAATTGATATTCATAGGCTTTCATTAAATTATTTTACATTTGGACATACATGCGATACTAAAGATGTCTAATAGTATATTAAATCTAATTTCGAGCGTCACCACGTCCAGTCATACTCTATCCCACGAATCTGCACCTTGACAGTAACCCTGCAGTTTAAAATTATTTGTAAAAGGTTTTTCCTCAAGACTGCTATATCCAAAATAATGCAACTATATTGCCTTTTAGCTATTTACACTTTATCTACTGTATGAAGAGGACGGGATCCTAGTACCAGATTCAACACTTTGATAGCCCAAAAATCAATAGAAGGTACGACCAACAGTTTAACTCGCATATCCTTGCATGAAATACCATACAACACCGTATCATTCTCCAGCTCTTTGAAGTATGTGACGATTGAACAGAAGATATAACTGGAAACCTTATTTTGGTGAACATCTACTCTCTTGACCTTTTTTGATGTTTTGCATATTGTTGTTTGAGATACATGAATTACTTTTTCCCACGTAATCGTTTGTGAATTCTGATCTGTTGCAATACATTGCACTTTGCTGGACATGGCTGGAGCACGACTTGTTGCATGACTTTTTCTAGATAGTCCTCATGCTCAAAACTGATCCTTATGACTTCCAACAGATTTTTCCACCTTGGAAATTCTAAATTTTTCATCTAAACACATTTTTATGATATGAGTATATGAATACTTTGCATCGAAAAGAGCTGTTACAAATTTGATCAGTTTTAAAATAGTTTCAACCTGCTTACTTAAATCTAAAAAAAGTTAAAACTTATTTCTGATTAACACCAATCTCAACACGAATTTATCTATATATTGACTATTCTAAATCGTTTCAATGTAACGTAGTCAGCCCTGTACTTGCAGATGTTTTGTTTTTACTGGATTTATGATTCACAATACAGATATATATATCTTACTAGATTCATGACTTGTATCTACTGCATTTGGTCATTGATATATTATTTTAGAGGTAACACATGATTTCATACACCAGTGAGACAAAAGAATGAATATTATTTGAACCAACTTGAATTTCGATAGAAAATTTGTTAAGAAAAAAAAGTAAAAGATTTGTGAAGATATAAAATGAAACTAACGTTTACAGAAACTAATCCAAGCTTATTCAAAAAATCAAAATAATTCGATACTTCGACTACGCAGGCAACATACTTTTTTTTGATACGTTATCTAGCTTCTCAAGGTTTAAACTTAAAAAAATAATCATGAATATCAATTAGTGTGTTTCACCTTTATCTCTGAATATTAATTATTTGAGGTATATTTAAAAAAAAAACCAACAACATCAGATGGTTACAAAGTTATTACTGAAATGGTAAAACCATAATTATATCAGACAGCATCCGGAGACACATTGACATTATACTGATGAGAGGGAAACAAAAGTTCACAGGTAATCTAAAAATACTAAAACATTAGACAGACGAATACTCGGACAGACACCACATGTTTTCAATATATATATATGTGTGTGTATGTGTTTGTTAGTGTTTGGCAACGTGTAAAAATGTCAATACTAAAAGCAAATAGAAATAAATAATAGGTAATTTACATTTGTCTCTTTTGTTCTATATTAAAACGATATATAAATGAACACGTCAATATTCAAAGCCAAACAGACCCAGAAGAGGATAGTATTATATTTCAGAATTTTACGTGCTCGGTTGTGTAGTAACATTATATAATGATCAGAATGTGACGTTCTTTATTGCTTTTTCAACCCAAAAGTATTCCTTGAACCAGATTCTAAAGTTCGATTCGGTAATTGTAGGCCTAATCGTACTTTAGTAATCATGCGAATTAAACAAATATACAAACAAGTAAACAATCTGACAGAGCCAACTTTCATAACCGCAGTTCGACTCTGTAGCGTGGCTGGTTACATTCTCATTATAAGAAAAGTTTCTGAAACTTGCTGATACAGTCATTCCTCAGTAATTTCTCTTGTAAAGAAACGACAGGTCATGTGATGGACGAGTGCATGGTGGGATGGTATTGTTGGTTGATCCGTGTTTTTTTGGGTCGTAACATCATTACTTCTTCTCTCTACCTGTCTATTGAAGAGATCTATAATCAGTGAGACCTTCATGCCCTCATTGAGCAGTAACCATTTCCCTTTTTACTACTGGGGGATTTTAACATAATCACCTTGGGGTGGTGCTAGTATTGATGAGAAGGGTCGTATTATAAAGCATATGCTCTTGGACCACTGTCTTTTCTCTTTAGTACTGGCTCTTATATTTATTTTCATGTACCTAGTCAGTATTTTGCTGCTACAGACCTTTCTATCTGCTTCTGTTCACTTTTCATTTACTTTTCTTGGACATTCGACAGTAATCCACGGGGCAGTGATCACTTTCCTATCATTTGGAGAGAGACTGGCAGTGGTTGATGCCATCCGATCAGCGTGCCTCGATGGAAGTTGGACCGGGATAACGGACCTTCTTTACCTACTCTCTCAGAACTTGATGCTGCTATCGATAGATGACTGTGTAGCAGCAACAACGGACTGTATTATCCGGGCAGCTACTCAGAGTGCTCGTAAAACCTCTTCACGTTTCCCACGATATCATCTTCCTGGTTAATGCTTGTCTTCTTTGGTTCCTCTCACTCACTCAGTGCGGGTTCAAAAGACAATGCTCCACAATGGACCATCTGATTCGACTTGAAACATCAATTAGGGAAACCTTTCTCAAACGACGATATCTTGTTTTTGTATTTTTTGATCTTGATAAAGCTTATGATACATCGTGGAGGTAGTTACCTAAACTCGTATACGTTGCGAGTCGATTTACTGATTTTTATTAGACATTTCTCAATGCATCGGCGATTTCAGGTCCGTGTGGGTTCGACAATTTCCTATTCTTTCCCACAGGTACTTTGAGTCATTCAGAGCTGTGTCTTGAGTATGACAATTTTCATTATAAAGATTAATGGCATCAGTGCACAACTACCCCCTACAATTGCAAACAGTATCTTTGTCGACGACTTCCACATCTCATGCCAGTCGTCAAATATGAGGGATACTGAGCGGCAGCTACAGACTGCCTTCAATCATTTACTGATGTGGACCACAGCAAAGGATTTTAACCTTTCTCTCTCCAGAACTGTTTGCCATGAAAATGTTGGACCCTGTTCACAATTAAAAGTTTTGGTTCTGCACAAGGGATTTCTGCACTTCTTCAGTCCAGAGTTTGCACATCACATGAACCCCCTCTACACCTTCGTCGTTTGCAACTGTGTTTAATATATGCTTCAAAACTTCGATCTTTATATTTGCCAAACATCTCTCGACCCATCATTCCATTCCCATTTCTCTCTTACTGCTGTACACTATATATAAAAATTGGATTTCACGCTGTTTAAATTTTAATTCAAATTAATCTTTGTTTTGTTTTAACTTGATTCATTTTTTTTAGAATTTTAATAATTTTGCTTTACTTTTAACTTTTTACCTGATGTTTGGCGCAGATAGCCCAGTTGGTTTGTGCTATAAAACGTGAAACCCACCACCACTCTCTTGTCAAATGTAGTTATTCAATATTACACTTTAAGGTATTCCATTTAGAACAGTGCATGAAATTCTACTGGTTCAATATCGTTATAAATCTAATAATTAATACATTTTAATACAAGTGTATATTACAAATCTTTTTTCTCTCGTATTAGTTGGATCAGTAAAAAATCTAAGATTTTAATAGTCATTTTAATATATTATTTTGATAGTTTTTGCAATGTAAAACGTAATACATGATACTAAAAATGAGTGTAACTAATGTTAAATAATGTTCTGAAAACTATATACTAATACCGAGTAAAGGAGCATTACAATTATTGCAAAATCTAGTTACAAAATTTTAAACATTTTCTCTAATGGTGGGTGTTTGTTGTTCTTGTAGTTTCGTGGCTAAATCTTCCTAGGAGTAAATAATTATTGTATTTAAGGAATCTAGAAGCCGTTGATAGAAGTACGACATAATAGAGGACACTTTTCATAACCACAATCGTCCAGTCGGTAGATTTCTCAAGTCAGTCCAGGTTAAATGTTTATGAATAAACATAGTATTAGAAATGACAAGACTTATAATTGTGTTTCAGACGTTTACTAGATCCACATCATTGACATCTTAGTTTCTGTCACTTATGAATTTTTATATCAGTGACACATTTACTTCTTTCAATCGAAATATTCAAAATATTTCACATTTTCAAACGATCGTTCAAATGCATTAACTGAATACAAAACATCTTTATTATAGTAAATTTCGTTTCATATTTAAAGTAGTTTATTAAATGGAACAAAAAGACAACATACTACTTAAAAGTGAAATCAGTTTCACTGAATAACGAAGATCGGTTGATGTTTAAACTTATTCTATTGTTCAAAAGCACACTACATTTCAAAATGATATTATAAAGCAAAAACAAAACAAGCAAAATATAGGACATACTGTTTCAATTTTCAACTGTTAAACCAAAACATTTTAACTAGTTGTTTGACTTTAAAAGCTAGTTTTATATGGGGATAATACTAACAACGACCCCATTGTTACGGAATCCTAATAGGTATAAAGTGTGTCTTTGAAGCAGGAAATCATTCATTAGATTTTGTTATAGATGTTGTGGAACTATATTGGCTATAGAACTAGGTATATATCAAATAATTTGAAATACTTTCAATCCCACATTTTTCTTACGTTATTTTGGTTTTTATTTCGTATGATTTGTAGATAATAAATATAAAAAATCAAATCAAACATTTTGAAGAATCAGTTGACTGATATGCAAACGTTAATTTTAATTTGTTCCTTTACAATTAAATATTCGAATCAAATACTTGTTGTTATATGCGTAGATATATGATTTATACAGGACATCAAAATACCTATAAGGAAACATACACTACGAATGTAGTACTAACAAAAGCGCAATGAATGTAGTATTTATATGGAAGAAGATATTTTACTAGGATGGAAATTATAACGTTTTGTTTCACAGTTCTTTCTATGAATAACAAATTTAGATGATGTAAGATATTGACAGAATCTCAAGTCTTTATTAAATACGTCATTACGTAACATATTTAACAATTCTAAACTTTAATATTTTCAGTCGTAGTTCAAGAGCGATTTTTCGTACAAGTTATAACAGCCGAAGGTTTCAACACATCTTGTCAAGTATTTGTTTAAAGTGATTATACACCTAAACTGGACAATAGGGGACAAAAACTACCACGCTGCGGGTTGTACAATGACCTCGAATACTGATTATATTTTGATCTGCATTAAAAGAAACATGATTATAATATTTCAGTTTATGAATATTTCCTAGTAACATTAGTAAACGTTCTAATATAAAATGTATTAAAATAACCAAGTCTTATCGTATCAAACTAATTATACGTTTATACTAACTTATATGTTACCTGTTGTAAATAAACTAAAGAAGACAGTGTCGTTACTTTTCTGAATCAATGTTATCATTATTATTATTTTTAGGTTTAAATCTCTTAAATAATGGTCTCACTTTACGAAGAAAAATATTCTGGTCGTATGTTGGACTGATGGGAATGTACTTAAAAATTTTGTATCTTTTAATTACATTCATGCCGAACGGGAGGTCATAGGTTGAAGGTGACGACAGTGTCAACAGATCATCTTCAGTCGTATTATGTTCAAGGCCTTGCTCTCTCCATCTGATAACTCCTCTTTCTTCGTCTGTCCCTGAAATCAATACTTTGAGAGGGAATATTGTTTGCTAGTAGTTGTAATAAACATAACATTGTAGTATTATAACCTAATTTCATTTGCTCGAAAGCAAAGTTATAAAGTTAGAAAAATAAATAGTGAATAAGTGGGTGGACATTGAGAAAAATTATTTTATATTGCAAAATGTTTCGCGAAGAAATCAAACAATGAAATTATAATATATCACATTTTTACTTCGGAAAATCCGAATAGTTGAATATTTGTAACTTAAAAACACATGAAATAATATTTTAAGGGAATTACTTGCAACGTTGAAATTTGTTCGGTTTATTCACAAACTGTCAAAGGAATGTTTCCTTACCTGGTATGGAATTGTCTAAAACAAACGCAATGAGTCCACCAATAAACATACTGGTATTCAAGAGAACTGTGATGAGTTGGTTTGCTGCATCATTCCCTAAACGAAACAAATTTGTAATTTTTGTTGTGCATGTTTTTCCTGTTTTTATTTATGGCCACCATCGTACATAGTGCGTACTACAAGATAGTAAGTACTAAACGTTTGTTTTGTAGTTTAGTATATTACATCACTTTAAAGCATGACTGTAGTTCATGAGATAAAAAACAAAGAAGTTATAAACTTTTATTTGATCAAAAACATATAATAATCATAAAAAAAACGAGTCATAGATATAAAAACAAAATAAATATCAAACACTCTGAAAATCGAATATTAAATGGTTACTAATCAATGTCTGTATGTGTGTTTATCTTGTTACAACTGGTGAACCATAAATCTCACTGCCAGTAAACACAACGTGAAGTCTGCGGTAAGTCTACGGATTTACAACGGTAAAATAAGGGGTTCGACTTCCATTGGTGGAATCCGCAGACAGTTTGATGTGTCTTTGCTACAAGAAAGCACACACACACAGACACAACGTAAATCTTTAGTACTCCAGGTGGAGCGTTGAGATGTGAAACTGTATATCATTCTCGCTGACTCATGTGTTTCAAAAGTACATTGAACTGGTATGCCAAAGTTTATAAGTAGGTCATTTTTATAATAATATGTCAAGATACATTCAGCTTTATCTGCCTGTTGTTATTATTTAAAGAATAATTTGCAAAGTGGTTCTCTAATAATCAGAAAACCTTAAAATATAAACATTTTTGTAAGGTTAATATTAAAACTGGTTCATTTGCCTTGGCAGTAACTGTGATGACGTTTATAAATTATACGTATTTCTATTAAATTCAACAAATTTCTTATATAGATTTACTTCAATATATATTTCCAATAATTATGTTATGTCTGAAGATTACTTCGTATCTCTACGCGAAGGCCCAGGGAATTTTTTTAGGGAATGAATAATTGTGTTCTGGAACAAATATCTTGCATGAAGAAATGAGATGCTGGATACTATTTTAATTATAATATTTCTCTTTTTAATAATACTTTGTGTTAACACTTTAAAACTTCGGTATTTGTATGGAGTAAGAAAATGAAAAAGATTTTCGTAATGTGAGTATTAATATTTTCAACTTGAATGACACATTTTAATATACATGAACTGACCAGGTTAGAGAACCATAAGGTTCGACCACATTCATTTTCTAATTTGAAATTTCTGATAGGTAAGAGGAGAAAGAGTTGACAGCACTCACCGCCTGTGCGGCTTTTCTTAGCCGAATATTAATACTTGACTGTCACAGTTATAACTCCACCACATCTTGCTCAATGTGTTCGTATGTATATTGTAACTAGAATCTTGGACCTTCAGATTTGTAAGTCGACACACGCGTTAACCACACCACGTTCTTTTCTAAAAAATGTTATTCAAGTTTTGTGCTTTTGAGAAATTTCCAAATAAGTAACATCATATTCGGGAAATGTGAATTGTTTTGTTCAATTCTTTTTTTTATAACAGTTATTTTTCTATTATTTTATATTTGTTGGAAAACATTTTATTTAAATTATGTTAGGACGTAAAGAACTAATTTATTAAGAACTGTTTAATGGCATAAAATAAAAGAGTTCTCCTGTAAAGTTTCTTTCTTGAAGTATTTTTCCCTCTTACCAACAGCGTTGTTGTTTTCATTTCAAAATTCCCTTTAAATTATGACTCAATTTCTTCTTCCTCATTTTGCTAGATAAATCACTGTTAATTTCTTATGGCGCTCTGAACCACCTGTATTATTTAAAAGATGGTTTATTAGTATTTAAAATATCAGGTACAATTCTACAAGTTTCCTGACTTCAAGCATAATATACGAGTGGTATCGAATTTCGGTTCCCCTGATCGTCATACATTTGAGCTTAAAAACAAACCAAACAAATAATGCACGCTTCCTTCATAAAACTTCGATCACATTAATAAATAGTACGTACCTACATCAATAGTATTTGGATGACCCTTAAACCATTTTGGTATGGTTATCCCCATAAATAAAGATAATCCAAGGATAAGAATATTCCTGGATGACTGCAAGTCGATAAATTGAACATTAGACAGTCCAACTCCCGTTACAATTGCAAACGTAACACAGAAGATTCCTCCAATAATGGGCACAGGAATAGTGTTGAAGAAGGCTCAAACTTCCCAAAACAGCAAATAACATCATTGTAATAGCCCCACACTGAATAACCCGTCGACTAGCCACCTGATTGTTAGAAAAGTAAGAAAATTACGAACATTTTAAAGTATTAACGATTATACTATTTGTAAAGTGCTCATAAATTAAAGGAACAAGTTCGTTTTCTTATATAATTTATCTCAGTTCAAATGTGATAATATTTTTTTAGGTAATTTTCCTCATTTCAGTTCCATCTGCATCCATTCTTTAATGTGTGATGAACGGTAAAACATGAAGGAATAATTATTTAAAAAAATTACCAATAACATCAAACCTGATAACCCCAATGAAACAATACTTTAAACAGTTTACATGTGTTTATTCAAGAAATGTTTGAAACATTCAATATCTAGTGTGACTTCCACACTCCTGAAACTGATATGGCACACTTCGAATCAGTCTATCAATGTTATTTTGAGGTATGGCAGCTCACTTGTCTACCAGTGTTTGTCAGAATTCCTGTTCATTCTAAGGAAGGTACTGGCGTTCACTAACACGCCTCTACAACATATCCCAACAATGTCAATCAGTTTAAATCTGAAGATCTGGCTGGTTACTCAAAAGTCTCTATTCCTTTTCGTCAAGGAAGTTCACACACAGTCTGGCGACGTGAGCTCGCGCGATAACCTGCATGACAATGAATCCATTGCTGACAGCCCGGCAAAAGCCTCACAATGGGTTCCAGAATGTCGTCTCTGTATCGTCGTGCATTCAGAGAACCCGTGTCGCGTATGTCCATGCGGACACCTAAGCATATGCCTGCTCAGACCATTACAGAACCTCCTGCATAAACGTCGACTTTCACAAAGTTACAGGAAAAATCGCTCTCCTCAGCGTCTCCTCACTTTCGCACGTATATCATCACGAGACACAGTGAACTTGCTCTCGTCTGTTTACAGCACATTGGCCCATTGACGAAGTTCCTAGTCCACGTGCAGCCCAGTAAACTCAACCTGGCTGCAGGATGTCACTCTGTCAGGAAAAGCCTCTTGCAGGCCATCTGGCTCTGAGGCTTCCTTCGTGCAGACGATTGCGAATTGCTTGGGTCTATACAAGGGTTCCAGTGGAAAGCTGAAGGTCATTTAGCAGTAATCGAGTCTGATCTAACCTGTCTCGCAGAGCAGTAGTCACGATATAGCGGTCCTCACTGCCTGTTTTGAAGCCATAACGGCATTGACCTGGTCTCCTGCCATAAGAGTTCTTCTCCTGGTAGCTTCTCCAAAGTCGATTGATAAAGCTTGGTGACACATCGACGCGCTGTGCCACCCACTTTCGATCTGGCCATCCTCCAGCATCTGGACAGACCCGGTCATCTCGTTCTCTGTCAGATGGAGCCTGACTGCTTGTGTACACAAGATAAAGGTACACACTGACAAAACGAGTCGCAAAAGATCCATGTTGATGATTGTTTAGAGAATTATTGAGGAATGCATAGTTTCACCTAACAGCCTTATATTGGGTACCTTGAATTGTATTCTCCTTGAATGAAGTGAGTTTCGTTTGAGTTGATTCACACTTCATTCGACAGCTTAAAAATACAATTGTAGACGAGCGGATACGTTTTTCATACATAAATTTAGTTATGAAAAAATATAGTGAGATATATGTACTTGTTCCTTTCATTTTTTTGAGTTGTGTGTGCATCTCAGATTAATATAGTATGTCCAAGAAAGCAACCATAGTATTTAAAATCATTGTAAAAGTAAATAAGTATCGGTTTAGGTAATATTTCTTTCATTTCACAAAGGAGAACAATATACCAATAAAGGTGAACCAAAATTATTTTAAAGACGAAACTTCGATATACTTTTGTTACTCGATTGCTCCAATATTTTCACTATATGAAGTCAGTACGCCTCCAGATCCCCAAATTCCGAGATGATACATGAAATTCCTTCCGCAAAATTCCACGATTTATGGCGCTTGTTGGAGGATGAGGTGCACAGGCTAGTCGCGCGCATGCGTAGTAATCTCCACTGATTCTACTATCGACGCTAATATTCCTGCAAATATTCCAAAACTGCACCAATACTGACTGTTGGTAAACCCCACTGTCCTGAAAGACAAAATTAAAGATATACAAAAAGGCACAAACATAACCTGGTTTTCATTCAGCATTCATCAGTATTTTTCTCAATTTCATAACATATTTTATTCACTTTATGGAATATTTGTTGACGTGTTCTAACATACACGTACAATACATGAGTTTTTTGTGATGGTTAATTTGAGTCAATTGTTATAGAAATTTCCTCTTCCCTTTTCTCAAATGTAACATTGTTAAATATACATCAACAAGTTTAACAAAGTATATGTACAATAAAACATAAAACATTTCTACATCTTTCACATTTTGCGTTTAATTAGTCTAACTTATAATTCAAGATAGTATAAGTTTATAAGGGTTTTAAGTTGTCTGATGAACTTCATAATGAAACTTGATTCTTTATTACTGAACAGATAACTTGGTTCTTATTAAAAAAAATCGACCAAAAGATAATTTTATAAGCTACTAACTGGGAAAGAGAAACTTAAACTCCTTTATATAGAATGATAAAAAATCAGTTTCTGCAACCGATTACCTGGATAAGGGAACCTGAACCAGGGACTGGAGTACATAGTCTGTACAGTGAGATCAGTTCTCGCTGCATTGGTTGGTCCTAGGGCACCAGTAGCAGTTAGTATGGCACAAACTACCCACGCTGTAATTATGGTAAGCAACACCTGGAAGAAATATTGGAGTTATATTTCCTTGGCATTACAAAGAATGCTCTAAACGTTATGCATTTTACTTTTATTAAAATTGGTTCAAGTAAATTATTAATTGTAATGTATTGTGAGCGAAATTAGATTTATATATAAGCATAAAGATAATGCTCACTCAAGAAACAAAGGGGTCATGTTTAAAAACAAATAAGTAATTTCTAGAATGAGGTGGACATCCACTTTTATTCAATCAGTAACGAAAAATTTAGTGTAAATGTGTATATAATGTTAAACATATGTAGAACATAACTATTGATTTGGTTTGTTTCGATCTTCACGCCAAACAACACATCACTGTTTGTCCCTAATTTAGCAATAAAAGATTAGAAAGAAGGCAACTAGTCACCACCACCCACAGCGAACTCTTGGAAAACTCTTTTATCAGGGAATAATTGGATTGATTTTGACATTATAAGGACTTCAAAATTGAAAGGCGAAAATGTTTGGTGGACCGGGGTATCAAACCCGCGACACTCAAAACCCGTGTCAAGTTCCATCTGCACCATGCCATGCTGGCCCGTATATAATAATAATGTTAAAGGATATGTAGTTCCAAATACTGATGTGATATTTATTACCCACAAAAAATACAAATATGCATAATCTCGTTTTTGTACCACATGTTTTGTGATATAGTTGTTGTGGTTTCTATTTTAAGATTCCAAGAATGTATGAGAGAAAACCTTGTAAAACACAAACCTGATTTTAATATTCGTGATTTGATCAAATATCGCAACAAAAAGATTTAAGTTGCTGTGACATTAATTTGGAGATTTTATATATTTAGCTAAAGAAATTTATAATTAAAGTATTAGTGTATGTTTATGGAAAAATGGAATATACGTGAACCGTGATTAAAATGTAAACCCACTGGAAAAGCTTGAAAAATGGGAACTGTTTGATCTTCCATCCATTTTCTTTACTGCAGCTACATCCGGGAATATTAATGTTTCGGAGATACTGTGAGAACAGCACAAGAAGGAAAATTGTTCTGAAAATTCAACAAGAACAAAACAATAATTGGTATCTAAATGCTTATTGCTATAGCACTGATCATCAAATAACCAAAGTTACTTGTTACAACCTGTTCCTTATTAGCCTATATCACTAATAATTAATGTAAAACTTATCTTTGGCAAATATAATTCTCCAAGTTTTTGCTGATGCAAGGCTTAAATAAATGAGTATTTATTAATAATATAATTTATGTTTAACCTACTTTCTTTATATCTTTCCATAAAAGTTTCTTTAGGTAAATCTTACATCTTCTAGTGAAGGTGATACAGGGCAGTACTATAAGATTGCTACTTCTTATCAAGTATAATTCATGTCCAGATTTTGTTTATGTTAATTTTAGTTGGGACAAAGAAAGTCATTCAAGTAAACAAATCACTTCCTTACTCTTATTGCACGCGGACTTATAATCATTCTTATTGGTCTTTAAATATGTTTTTCGACGTTTAAAAACGTTTGTCACTTCATTCATGATATCCAAGGCTAGACAATCATCTTTTCTGTAGGCGAAACGAGTAAGTTACTGAGAGTTTCCTTCCTCTTTTCTCAAGGGCTAATGATTTTAAATCACCCGAGTTATATGTAGACCTTAAGTAATCTAGTTTTGTTTATATTGTATTTAAACAGCAGCATTTCTCCATTATTTAGACATCAGCAGATTTATAGACTGATTACTAATGAGATTTTGAGCGGCTGTTAGATTTTAGTCTTTGTGATATTGTACCTCTGTTTAAAACTGTTTAGATACCTGTATAAATCCTAGGGCTTCTGAAGTTTAAAGCTACTTATTTTAGCAATTATAACTTGTCTACTTTTATTGTTTCCATCTTAAAACCCCTCACTTTGAAGAAATTTATTTTTATTCTTTTACCTAAAATCCCTTGCTAAAATCCCTCTCTGTTGATCAATATGTTATGGCCAGTTTTGATATTGAATATTTAAATATTCCTAGATGAAACTTAAAATTTAATCGGAGACCTACTTTTTCTCACAAACATTAAACATTATCTGATTTGACCCTTAAACAATTCCTGGAGCATCCTGTTCCCTGCAGAAAGTTAAACGAATTACTATTTTATGACGTCATTTGTAACCGGTTGATTGAATCGCCATGGGATCCCTTCTGGATCAAAATAACCATAAGGTTTTGTACTATCATGAACGCAAGTGATTAGATAACTGCCCACGTGAATTTAAACCTGTCTTTTACAAACACTATACTGATAACACTTTCTTCCTGTCTTCATAATCAAGCCACGTTTACTATGCTATGTTTCTTTCTTACCCTAATTCCCAACATCTCCATATCACACTGACACTCGATCTTGAAGAAAATAATTTTTTACCTTTCCTAGGTATCAGAAAGTAAGCATATTTTAAGATATATTTATCATGAAAGAACTTTCACCGCCCTCTACGCCAACGTCAATAATTTTATCCTCAACTTCTTAAAACGTATTATGGTTGAACATAATTTTTTAATCTTTCTTCTATTTATTTTATCTTATACAAATAAATTAATCTGATTTACAATCGAAGATTACAATTTACAATAAACAAATTTCAGCCACCAAACAATGTACATTTCCCCTCATTCTCTCCTTTACATTTTTGGGTTTGGAATTCCTATCAATTAAAAAAAAACAATTCTCTACCTTAATAAAAAATGTTTACACTCAAATTAAGCATGTACTGCAGTAAGGTCACGTACATTGGCAAAACGAGATGTATGTGAACATCTAGACTTTCAAACAGTGTCTACCATCTACTATTTAAACTCACACATCCATCCATTCATCCACATTCTGAAACCACAGGTCACAATATTTCATTCAACGTCATATCTGTCACCACCACAAGATTTTCAGACCTTGATCTCTATATTAAAGAAAGTTCACCTGACCCTTACCGATTCACATTTAGATCTAAAATTGTTCGAAGTATTCACACTCTTAACTCATCTGTTGTATAATATATATACGAGGTCTGTTGAAAAACAACGCGGACTGTTTGAATTGCGCGGCTCCAGTTGGTTACAGAGGAATCCGCTTGGTGTCGCTAGGTTTGCACAGATCAGCTGATTACGACGCCATTTCAGATTGCAGATATCTTCATTTGTGTATTAGCTACGCGGTTTTAAATGAAGTGCGATTTTTTTAGTTTGGCGGATTTCAGAATGAATGACCTAAAGGAGCAACGGCTTGCTGTGAAATTTTATGTTAAACTTGGAAAATCTGCGACTGAAACTTTTGCTATGCTTAACACGGCTTACGGTGATGTTGCTATGAAGCGTACGGCATGTTTCAAGTGGCATGAACGTTTTGGGATGGTCGACAGTCCATTGAAGATGATGAGCGTCCTG